>NC_054712.1:18986360-19062641 GCF_016097555.1 Gigantopelta aegis
TTTATCGATAGAATATAGACTTCAGCTGTTTGATGCAATAGTTGTTCCTATATTACTATATGGCTGTGAAATTTGGGGATTTGAAAATATAAATATTATAGAAAAGATTCATATTCAATTCTTACGATATTTAGCGCCTGTCAGGAAAAGTACTCCAATATATATGTTGTATGGTGAATATGGAAGAACACCTCTATCTCTGAAAATACATCTAAGAATAATTTGGTTTTGGTCACGACTGTTAACGGCTAAAAGCCTAAAACCATCTGTAAAGGCTTACCAAATAATGTATTACGATTTTATTCAATTCGGTACGCATTATAAATGGATAATTAACATCAGAGATCTATTTTACCAGCTTGGATTGAATAACATTTGGGACCAGCAGTCATTTAAATCAGTGGAGTGGTTAAAAAGAGTTGTGAAGAGAAGACTGTCTGATAAGTATCTACAAACATGGAGAAATGACATCTTTACGACCAGCAAAGGAACTACTTATAGAATATTTAAAGAAAAATTGGAACTAGAATCATATTTTAACATTCTGGATAAAACAATGTACACAACATTTTTTCGATTTAGAATTTCAAATCACTTTTTACCAGTTGAAAAGGGGAGGTGGACAAATATTTTATATGAAAATAGAAACTGTACGCTTTGTAATAGCAATATTGTTGGAGATGAATTTCATTATCTATTTATATGCAAAACATTTAGACAAGAAAGATTAAAATATCTTAACAAATACTATGTAAACAGACCAAATATATACAAATTCCAGCAACTCTTCAGCTGAAAACGTATTAGTGTTCTTAAAAAATTGTGTAAGTTTATATCAATTATTAACAAACAATTTTGTGCTTCTTGACTTACGTGTAATTTTAACTGTTTTTAATATTTAGCTGCTCATCTGTTTGTATCGTGGTATATATGTTTTGTGAAATCATCTTGACAATTTGTATGTTTATTATTATTTATGTTCCTCTGATGCCACCGAATGGGGGCCATGAGAGTAAATAAAGTTCTGTTCTGTTCTGTCAGAACGTGTAGCGAATCAATGACCCGTGTCTGGTTTATTAAAGACCGTGGTACGTGCTATTCGGTCTGCTGCTCATGGGAAAATGTGAGGGTTTTAAATTACTGTAACCAATTAACCAGTGTGCTCGAACTTTGTCTAACGGTGTCGTTAAAAGAAAGAAACTCTGACCGTCTTCTTCGAAGTGATTCACCAACACGTACGGCCTCTATAAAATGTGTACTGGAATACATTACCCGAACAGCATTCACAGATCAACTGAAGAGCCAGGACGCGAAGTAGACAGAGGTTCCAACTGTTGATAACGTAAGTACAATCGTAGTCTTTAATAATATGGGGATGGCTGTGGTGGGTAGGGGTGAGTTGGAGTAAAGTATGATTATATGTAACTTTAAATTTTAGAAATATGGCGAAATGTTTTATTTCCCGACACCTAAACACCCACCCACCCATCTCTTCCACTCCCTAAACGGCTATCTGGTGTTCATGGTAGTCTAACAAGTGTTATTGAAATAAAACGTCTAAATGGTGAGAGGACACCCGCTACCTTCGCACGACTGGTACATCAAAGACCGTGGTATGTGCTATTTTGTCTATGGGATGGTGCATATAAAATATCCCTTGCTGCTAATCGAAAAGAGTAGCCCATGAAAGGGTGACAGCGGGTTTCCTCTCTCAATATATGCGTGGTCCTTAACCATATGTATGACGCCATATAACCGTAAATAAAATATGTTGAGTGCGCCGTTAAATAAACATTTTTTGCCTTCCACTGCCTTCACATACATTACTTCTATCAAACAGGTGTGCCCAATGGATTTTCGTGATGCCCGTCCCAAGAGAAAGGGCAGTACATACCACGGGATAAATGTTTGTCGTTAGGAGTAGCTTGCGTGACAGAAGCGGGAGTAGTGTTGTTCGGGGGGTTTGGGACAAAAGCATACATAATTATAATGTTAAATCTATATATCAATTATTTTTCAAATCGAAATTTTATATTTCCACAAATTCAAAACGAGCATTTTCTGTCATAAATTTTCTTCCATCAAAATTTTGGTAACCAAAAATATTTCAGTTTTAATTTTCAAAAAATATATAGTTATTTGTATAGCAATGTCACATGCCACGAATAATTAACCTCAATTAAATAATCCACTGATTTTTAGTTTAGCACACAAACGACACACAGTGTTTAATTCCAGACCAATTACTCATCAGAACAAGCTGTTACTATCGCCCTTTTATATATACTGATACACAATGAAAATGCAAAACAGATATTTTTCAATATTTTGTGATTAATGAAAAATATGTTTATTGGACTTAAAATAACAATTTATGAGAGGAAACCATTGATTGGTACTTTTGTCTGTGATCGATCTCGACCTGGTCAACGTCCCGTTACGACCCCACGCCAAGATCGGCAGATTCGACGACACCACCTCCGTGACCGGTTCAGAACTGCGACGATGACAGCAAGCAACACGATAGGACGTCATGGAAGGCATATCCATCCGATGACGGTCATCAGAACGGCTGGACTCAGATGCAGACGCCCGTACAACGGTAACATCATGACACCGCGACATCGTGCTGCGAGACTACAGTTTGCTCTCCAGAATGGTAATCATCCACCAGCCTTTTACCGGAGCATTGTTTTCTCAGATGAGTCCCGTTTCTTTGTCTCCTTTGCCGATGGAAGAGCACGTGTGTACAGGAGACTCCATGAACGGTTTAATTTTTCGATTAAAAAATACAACTCGATTACTGATAATAACTGGCCATGTTTCCATGTGAATGTATCTCATGAATACCAGTCATTAATGTCATATTACATTATCCATCAATTCATTAATAGTTTGTCGTTATTTGCAATGAACCGGCCTCGGTGGCGTCGTGGTTAGCCATCGGTCTACAGGCTGGTAGATACTGGGTTCGGATCCCAGTCGAGGCATGGGATTTGTAATTCAGATACCAACTCCAAACCCTGAGTGAGTGCTCTGCAAGGCTCAATGAGTAGGTGTAAACCACTTGCACCGACCAGTGTTCCATAACTGGTTCAACAAAGGCCATGGTTTGTGCTATCATGATCTGTGTGGTCCTTAACCATATGTCTGACGCCATATAACCGTAAATAAAATGTGTTGAGTGCGTCGTTAAATAAAACATTTCTTTCTTTCTTTTTATTTGCAATGAAAAGTTGTTTTTGCGTTTCATTGTGTGTCAGTATATATAATAAGACTGCCCGCGTGACCTCCTTTGGGACAAAAGGAATTGGACAAAAGAAATTTCGACTGATTTTATTTCGACTGATTTGTAGCGCAGAACCCCCAAAACTACATTACTAGCGGTTTCCTCCCCCCCCCCCCCAAACTACACTACTAGCGGGTTTCCTATGTTTCGCTCCATCAACAAAATGTGGAAACAACCATATGCTAGAAACTAGACAGCCATCATTTGAATGGTGCTGTGAAGTCGGTAAACAACATTTGGTATTCGTCATAAGGCATCTATCAGAGGTGGATCTAGGGGAGGGGGGCAGGGGTCCGCCCCCATAAATTTTGCGGTAGTTATAATCTTATTTATAATTAATATACTCTTCAAAAAAAGAAACGCAAAAGGGTACAAATGGGTTATAACTCCGATTTTATGTTTCCTACCGGTTCATGCTTTGTGAATATAAGGTCATTGCATGTCCCAAACACATTCCCACGGTTACATTCGATAAAACGCAGCTACTGTACAATAAAGTTCCAAAATGTGAATATTCGCAAAAACGCAGCCACGTGCAAACCATGTCACCACTGCACGAGCGTTGTCTGCACGTGCAACATGAATACCGACAGTATAAAAGTGCAGGGTGTTCGCTTGCCTGGCCTCTGTATCTGGCCGACAGTTGACAATCCAGGACATGCCACGTCTCAGTGAACCGCAGAGAAACAATGCCATCGGCCGACTAGACGCAGGCGAATCCAGAACGGCCGTCTCCAGACTGTGGGACCGTTACCAGCAACATGGATCAACACGTGACCTCCCTAGATCCGGTCAACCACGGGTCACTACCCCCGGGCAGGACCGCTACATCCGGGTACGCCACCTTCGGGAACGATTGACTACTGCCACCTCCACAGCCGCAGCAATACCAGGTTTGCGCAGGATATCCGACCAGACCGTACGGAACCGCCTACGTGAGGTAGGAATTCGTGCCAGACGTCCAGTTCGAGGTGTCATCTTAACACCACAACACCGTCGACTCCGACTGCAGTGGTGCCAGATTCATCGACAATGGCCTCAACTGCGATGGAGACAGGTGTGGTTCAGTGACGAGTCCCGGTTTCTGCTCCGACGTCATGATGGAAGATGTCGCGTGTATAGGCGTCGTGGTGAACGTTATGCGGCAAACTGCGTGCAGGAAGTGGACAGATTCGGCGGGGGTAGTGTCATGGTGTGGGCAGCCATCTCACACACTGGCAGAACTGACCTGGTCCACGTGCAGGGCAACCTGAATGCACAGGGCTACATTGACCAGATCCTCCGGCCACACATCGTTCCAGTTATGGCCAACGCCAACGCAGTGTTCCAACATGACAACGCCAGGCCTCACACAGCACGTCTCACAACGGCTTTCCTACAGAACAACAACATTAATGTCCTTCCTTGGCCATCGACATCACCGGATTTGAACCCAATTGAGCATCTATGGGACGAGTTGGACCGACGCCTCCGACAGCAACAACCACAGCCCCAGACCCTGCCCGAGCTGGCAGTAGCCTTGCAGGCCGAGTGGGCCACCATCCCCCGGGACGTCATCCGTACTCTGGTTGCTTCAATGGGCAGGCGGTGCCAGGCAGTTGTCAACACACGCGGAGGCCACACCCGGTATTGACTCCAGATGACCTTGACCTTGGTGGTGTGTCCTATCACTTACTCACAATGGACTAAAGTGAATTGTGAACAATCCTGCAACATTTGGTAATTATCGGACTCACCATTCAAGAATTAAATCAATTCTCCAAATGTTACGACAATGTGGTTTTGCGTTTCTTCTTTTGAAGAGTATATTTAAAAAACAAAACAAATTACGATCCCCCTCCAAACCTCCCCCAAAGTTCCTTTGGCATTCCACCTGATGTCACTGCCCCCCCCCCCCCCCCCCCCCCCAATGGATATTCTGGATCCGTCACTGTCCATGGTATATATGTGTATTGAGACATAGAAGATATTTCATGTTTTTTTGTCAAATATGATCTATATCTCATTGAGTGAAGTTTGCAATCATATTTCACGAGTCGCGCTTGTGCGATGAGTGTTATATGATTGCAAAACTTCACGAGATGAGATATAAATCATATTTGACAAAAAAACATGAAAATTTCTATTTGTTATATAACTTTTGGCAATTTACCTTTATTTTTAAAATGCCAGCAGCAAAATAGTTCCGGCTTTCTGACAGTGAAGATAACACTTTCTACAGTGACGATAACACATTTTAGAGTAAAATAGTGACATTTTCACTCTAAAATGTGTTATCGTCACGGAGTGACTAAAGCCCCATCCTAACCAGACGCGTGCGACGCGAGCGATTATTTTAGAAACCATTGATTTCCATTGCCGCATACTAACTGCACGCGCGCGACGCACAAAATATATTGAGACAGTAATATACTGATAAAACTGGTCTCTGTATTTATTTCCCAACCTGGAGCTCGCCGCGGCAAGATGTGTGCACGTTTCGCCTGTGCACATTGCACGTGCTTTCGTTTGCTCGACAGGATAATTCTCCATTTATGTTTTATTTTTGTCAACGAAATGGAGTTTTCTACCGGGATGTATGCAGCCAGTTAAACTACACTTTTATGACGAACGACTCCTCAGTACCCAATCTGTCACACGTACACATATTCATTGCAAATACTTGTCTTAGGGAACAAAGTGACACATATGAGCACACTGCAATATTATTATATTATCTGGTGTTCATCTTCGCTTGAGGAAAACTGGCTATTTTCACTTTTGATGTTACTGCAAATGTTCATGACAGACTGTACCTAAAACAAATTGCCTGTTTTTCGCGTATTACTGTATACTTTAGGTCTCCCACCTCTGCAACGTAGCAGTCACTTCAGCACTACAATCCCGACCCTATATGTAGCACCCCACACATCAGTTTCAGTACGTACTAACGTTGTTTTAGCGCTACATTTAAACATGTAGTATTCTTCTGGTTCAGTTCCAGTAATTATTGATCCGCGCTTGATATGATCTGTTCCATTGTTCTCTTCACTTTTTTCAGTACAAGAATGAGTCTCATTTCAAGCATCTGATAAGTAGCTGCTTTGAATTCGCAGTTGCTCTAACTTGATGAATCTTCCGATTTTTACGAATAGCCTTGTAACTCTGAACTTTGTTTCTCGGGATACTTTCAACATGTCTCAATATACGACATATGAATTTATGTCATTGTGCTTCCTGGAGATTGTCACAGGAAAACTGGTACAAGTGCTATGCACACTGAATATTAGCTTTTCCACGAGTTAGGCGGATCCGGGGGGTGCGGGGTGGGGGGGGGGGGGGGAGTGTGCATGGGAACGCGTCCCCCCAAATGTTTTAAGTGCCCTCTAAAGTTTCATGTGCCCTTTTTTGTTTGTATAAAAAAAATTGCACGTAAGCATTTTTAGCTGCATGAAGTTAAGTTGTGCGTGTATGCATGCATGCACAAGCTTGCAGGTGTGTGTTTGTGTTGCTGAGTCTCAATGGGGTTCATCACATTGTCTAACGCGAGTAATGAGCGCCTTAAAGTTACTAATGAACAATAGGCTTCATAGCATACAGATTTAAGATATGCTGTGATTTTGGTCTGAGCTGGGAGTAGGTCAAAATGCATTTCTTGATCCTAAAACCCAGTCATAGGCGACAGTTTTGGCATTGGTGATTCCAGGTATCAGATATATTTTCAGTTCTGTGTTTTGGCAGCCATCGTGGACGCCATCTTGAATATTTTAAAATTCTAAAATGTGCCAAGTTTGTACTCTTCATGTCCTCAGTTAGCACCTTCCACAGATCCAAAAAGTACAAAGAACAATAGTTGGTATCGAACTGTATGGATCAGTGCCCTCGGCTGACTAACAATTTTGGTGGCCATCTTGGATTCAAATGATTGTTCTATGTTCTAGTTAGCATGAGGTTATTATAAATGAAATGTATTGCCACTAAAATCCAAGCATGTTTTGGCTTAATGCAGATATAGCAATTTATAAGTTTTGGCAGCCAATGCGCTTTAGTTTTAATTTGATCTCGACCTTGTAACGACCTTGACCTTTAACAGTGGGCAGCCCCATCTCAGATATTCTTTATGATCTTAAGGTACAATCGTGCGCAGGTTAGTGCTTTAAACGTCCCTTTATTGACATTATCTAAATTTGACAGTTTTGAACTTGACCTGACCTTGACCTCTACCCCTAAAATCGGGTAGCCCCTCTCAAAACAGGTGTATTGTCCCAAGGTATAACTATGCCATAGTTGGTGCTTTGGGCCAATGTGTCACAATATCGCCCAAATTTGGACTTAAGCCACCATACTATATATTAATTTCGTGACATTTTCCTGAACATAGGTAATTCGATATATATATATATATATATATATACTCTTCAAAAGAAGAAACGCAAAACCACATTGTCGTAACATTTGGAGAATTGATTTAATTATTGAATGGTGAGTCCGATAATTACCAAATGTTGCAGGATTGTTCACAATTCACTCTAGTCCATTGTGAGTAAGTGATAGGACACACCACCAAGGTCAAGGTCATCTGGAGTCAATACCGGGTGTGGCCTCCGCGTGTGTTGACAACTGCCTGGCACCGCCTGCCCATTGAAGCAACCAGAGTACGGATGACGTCCCGGGGGATGGTGGCCCACTCGGCCTGCAAGGCTGCTGCCAGCTCGGGCAGGGTCTGGGGCTGTGGTTGTCGCTGTCGGAGGCGTCGGTCCAACTCGTCCCATAGATGCTCAATTGGGTTCAAATCCGGTGATATCGATGGCCAAGGAAGGACATTAATGTTTTGTTCTGTAGGAAAGCCGTTGTGAGACGTGCTGTGTGAGGCCTGGCGTTGTCATGTTGGAACACTGCGTTGGCGTTGGCCATAACTGGAACGATGTGTGGCCGGAGGATCTGGTCAATGGTGCTTGGGGACACATGGAATGCCCTGGCAACGGCCGTTCTGGATTCGCCTGCGTCTAGTCGGCCGATGGCATTGTTTCTCTGCGGTTCACTGAGACGTGGCATGTCCTGGATTGTCAACTGTCGGCCAGATACTGAGGCCAGGCAAGCGAACACCCTGCACTTGTATACTGTCGGTGTTCATGTTGCATGTGCAGACAACGCACGTGCAGTGGTGACATGGTTTGCACGTGGCTGCGTTTTTGCGAATATTCACATTTTGGAACTTTATTGTACAGTAGCTGCGTTTTATCGAATGTAACCGTGGGAATGTGTTTGGGACATGCAATGACCTTATATTCACAAAGCATGAACCGGTAGGAAACATAAAATCGGAGTTATAACCCATTTGTACCCTTTTGCGTTTCTTTTTTTGAAGAGTATATATATATATATATATATATATATATATATATATATATATATATATATATATATATGTATATATATATATAAGCATGTTACACTTTTAAGTAGAATAAAGGGATAGATATGAGGAATCAAACATTACATATTAAATATTTGACCTTAAGATATGCATATCTACGGCATACTTTTCGATTTTGTGACATTTCACTGGACACAAGTATATGGAATTTCCCGAAAAATAACAATATTAAAGCAGTTTTATTTTTTCATACAAATATGTTACGCTAAAAATATGTCAAATATGACTTTTTTTTAGGAAGAAATGCTAAAACAGTTATTTTGCTTACAATAATGCAGAATCACTGACCTCAAGTTTTGACACGTTTTGCAGGCGACTTTTGTTCTGTCTTTACACCTTTTGCTTCCATAATTTGTTTAAATTACGTGAAAGGTCATCTCATTTATTTCAGTAACGTCCTTTTCAGCCGATATTGTGTGTAAATTTTCGAGCATTTTCCCGCGTTCATAACAGAACTTTCAGTGCTTTTGTATAAAACGTTTTGCAAATGTTACCCGTCTACATGTTTTTGACGTTTTGCAATGTTTCTGCCTCGTGTAAATAATTAATGCGTATTCATTCATGTTATTTTGTTATATATCCATAAAGGAAAATGTTCTGTAATTAATTTGAGATATAAAACATAAATGTACGTTCCGAATTCTGCTTATTACAGGAGATTTAAGGTAATTAATTGTACGCAAATATTAAGGTTTAAGAACGAACATTGTGCTTGACGTCATCAGGTGTTAAATAGAAATTTGCTGTAGTTTTCTTTCGGGTTTTCCTGTTTATGCTAAACTAGGTAATTTTAATTGAGTAGGTATCGTAATTGACATTAATCATTGAACAAATCTTCCATTTTTGTGGATATTTTGCCCCCACTCCCGAGAATCTCACTTTAATTTTACTCCAGAAAAATAGCATACATATCTCAGGGTTTAATTTGTAGTGTTTCATTTGTTAATAAAAAGTAGTGCGCCCCCCCCCCCCCCCCCCCCCTAGGATTTTGATCAGGGTACGGCCCTGATTATAGACAACACAAATTACGCCAGGTTTACAAATTTCTGTTCATGTGTACTTTTTAAACATAGGCGTACGGGTTCCATTTTTGTAAGGGGGTGGGGGGGGGGGGGGCAGGCTGGCGTTTGCCCGAATAAAACGAAAATGCCCGAATCGAGATAACAACATGTAGTCATATTATAATTATTACCAAACAGCTATATATAAGGTTACAAACGAATCACTACGCATTTGTACATGGATTATAACTATTTTTAAGTGTAGAATGATGGACATACATGGTAAAAAAAAGTCTCAGGTTAGAATATTTTGCCCGAATATCGATATAATGTTTACCCGAATTTGAGGTTTGCCCCTGCCTCGTACGCTTATGTTTTTAAATGCCCTATAATGTTTAATTAAAACATTTTTACGAATGTCAAGCACCCCTATGTTGATCAGTAAGATTCTTAGAATGTATTCAACCTGGAAAACTGCTTTCGATTCGTCGGAACGTGTAGCGAATCAGCGGCCCGTGTCTGGTTTGTTAAAAACCGTAGTCTGCTGCTCATGGAGAAAATGTGAGAGTTTTAAATTACTATGACTAATTCGCCAGTGTGCTCTAACTGTAAAACTATAAAAACTTGTACTGGAATACATTACCTGTGCGCTACAACAGCTTGTTCTGAATGTGCACGTAAAACCCTATGACATAACATGACATTACCTGAACAGCATTCACAGATCAACTGAAGCGGCAGGACGCGAAGTAGACAGAGGTTCCAACTGTTGATAACGTAAGTACAATCGTAGTCTTTAATCATATGGAGGTGGCTGTGGTGGGTAGGGGTGAGTTGGAGTAAAATGTGATTATATGTAACTTTAAATTTTAAAAATATGTGGGAATGTTTTAGTTCCCGACACCTAAACACCCACCCACCCATCTCTTCCACTCCCTAAACGGCTATCTGGTGTTCATGGTAGTCTAACAAGTGTTATTGTAATAAAACGTCTAAATGGTGAGAGGACACCCGCTGCCTTCGATCGACTGGTACATCAAAGGCCGTGGTATGTGCTATCCTGTCTATGGGATGGTGCATATAAAATATCCCTTGCTGCTAATCGAAAAGAGTAGCCCATGAAAGAGTGACAGCGGGTTTCCTCTCTCAATATATGCGTGGTCCTTAACCATATGTATGACGCCATATAACCGTAAATAAAATATGTTGAGTGCGCCGTTAAATAAACATGTTTTGCCTTCCACTGCCTTCACATACATTACTTCTATCAAACAGGTGTGCCCAATGGATTTTCGTGATGCCCGTCCCAAGAGAAAGGGCAGTACATACCACGGGATAAATGTTTGTCGTTAGGAGTAGCTTGCGTGACAGAAGCGGGAGTAGTGTTGTTGGGGGGGGGGGGGGGGGGGGGGGTTGGGACAAAAGCATACATAATTATAATGTTAAATCTATATATCAATTATTTTTCAAATCGAAATTTTATATTTCCACAAATTCAAAACGAGCATTTTCTGTCATAAATTTTCAACCATCATAATTTTTGTAACCAAAAATATTTCAGTTTTAATTTTCAAAAAATATATAGTTATTTGTATAGCAATGTCACATGCCACGAATAATTAACCTCAATTAAATACTCCACTGATTTTTAGTTTAGCACACAAGCGACACACAGTGTTTAATTAATTCCAGACCAATTACTCATCAGAACAAGCTGTTACTATCGCCCTTTTATATATACTGATACACAATGAAAACGCAAAACAGATATTTTTCAATATTTTGTTGTGATTAATGAAAAATATGTTTATTGGACTTAAAATAACAATTTATGAGAGGAAACCATTGATTGGTACTTTTGTCTGGGTTTTAATCCTGGTTTTGTTCTCGTTACACATACAATAGCAGAAACACACAAAATGGTGTGAAATGCGTTCACTACGTGCTCAATCATGCTGCATACAATGCACGTGGAATACCAGTATGTAGACACATAAAAGTCATGTAACGGTGTCATATTCCTCGTCACATTAAGAATGCCACGACTCCGCGAAGAACAAACGGAGCGAGCGTTGGGCATGGTTCAAGGGGGACTTCGCAAAACCAAGTTGCTAGGACCTTCAGAGTGGTTCCATCAACTATTGGACGACTTGTTGAACGTCAACAGACCGGGAGTGTCCGTGATCGATCTCGACCTGGTCAACGTCCCGTTACGACCCCACGCCAAGATCGGCAGATTCGACGACACCACCTCCGTAACCGGTTCAGAATTGCGACGATGACAGCAAGCAACACGATAGGACGTCATGGAAGGCATATCCATCCGATGACGGTCATCAGAACGGCTGGACTCAGATGCAGACGCCCGTAAAACGGTAACATCATAACACCGCGACATCGTGCTGCGAGACTACAGTTTGCTCTCCAGAATGGTAATCATCCACGAGCCTTTTACCGGAGCATTGTTTTCTCAGATGAGTCCCGTTTCTTTGTCTCCTTTGCCGATGGAAGAGCACGTGTGTACAGGAGACTCCATGAACGGTTTAATTTTTCGATTAAGAAATACAACGCGATTACTGATAATAACTGGTCATGTTTCCATGTGAATGTATCTCATGAATACCAGTCATTAATGTCATATTACAGTATCCATCAATTCATTAATAGTTTGTCGTTATTTGCAATGAACCGGCCTCGGTGGCGTCGTGGTTAGCCATCGGTCTACAGGCTGGTAGGTACTGGGTTCGGATCCCAGTCGAGGCATGGGATTTTTAATTCAGATACCGACTCCAAACCCTGAGTGAGTGCTCTGCAAGGCTCAATGGGTAGGTGTAAACCACTTGCACCGACCAGTGATCCATAACTGGTTCAATAAAGGCCATGGTTTGTGCTATCCTGCCTGTGGGAAGCGCAAATAAACGATCCCTTGCTGCCTGTCGTAAAAGAGTAGCCTATGTGGCGACAGCGGGTTTCCTCTGCAAATCTGTGTGGTCCTTAACCATATGTCTGACGCCATATAACCGTAAATAAAATGTGTCGAGTGCGTCGTTAAATAAAACATTTCTATTTTTCTTTTTATTTGCAATGAAAAGTTGTTTTTGCGTTTCATTGTGTGTCAGTATATATAATAAGACTGCCCGCGTGACCTCCTTTGGGACAAAAGGAATTGGACAAAAGAAATTTCGACTGATTTGATTTCGACTGATTTGTAGCGCAGAACCCCCCCCCCCCCCCAAACTACACTACTAGCGGGTCCCCCCCAAACTACACTACTAGCGGCCCCCCCCAACTACACTACTAACGGTCCCCCCCCCCCCCCAACTACACTACTAGCGGGTTTCCTATTTTTGTCTCCATCAACAAAATGTCGAAACAACCATATGCTAGAAACTAGACAGCCATCATTTGAATGGTGCTGTGATGTCGGTAAACAACATTTGGTATTCGTCATAAGGCATCTATCAGAGGTGGATCTAGGGGAGGGGGGCAGGGGTCCGCCCCCATAAATTTTGCGATAGTTATAATTTTATTTATACTTAATATTTAAAAAATAAATAATTTACGATCCCCCTCCAAACCTCCCCCAAAATTCCTTTGGCATTCCACCTGATGTCACTGCCCCCCCCCCCCCCCCCCCGCAATGGATTTTCTGGATCCGCCACTGTCCATGGTGTACATATGTATTGAGACATAGAAGATATTTCATGTTTTTTTGTCAAATATGATCTATATCTCATTGAGTGAAGTTTGCAATCATATTTCACGAGTCGCGCTTGTGCGATGAGTGTTATATAATTGCAAAACTTCACGAGATGAGATATAAATCATATTTGACAAAAAAACATGAATATTTCTATTTGTTATATAACTTTGGCAATTTACCTTTATTTTTAAAATGCCAGCAGAAAAATAGTTCCGGCTTTCTGACAGTGAAGATAACACTTTCTACAGTGACGATAACACATTTTAGAGTGAAATAGTGACATTTTCACTCTAAAATGTGTTATCGTCACGGAGTGACTAAAGCCCCATCCTAACCAGACGCGTGCGACGCGAGCGATTATTTTAGAAACCATTGATTTCCATTGCCGCATACTAACTGCACGCGCGCGACGCGACAGATTAGGATGCGGCAATTGAAATCAATGGTTTCTAAAATAATCGCTCGCGTCGCACGCGGCCGGATAGGATACAGTTTAATAACACTTTTATTTCACTGATATTTTAAGACAGTAATATATTCATAAACATTGGTCTCTGTATTTATTTCCCAGCCTGGAGCTCGCCGCGGCAAGACGTGTTTGTTTCGCATGTGCACATTGCACGTATTTTCGTTTGTTCGACATGAAAATTCTCCATTTATGTTTTATTTTTGTCAACGAAATGGAGTTTTCTACCGGGATGTATGCAGCCAGTTAAACTACACTTTTATGAAAAACGACTCCTCAGTACCCAATCTGTTACACGTACACATATTCATTGCAAATACTTGTCTATGGGAACAAAGTGACACATATGAGCACACTGCAATATTATTATATTATCTGGTGTTCATCTTCGCTTGAGGAAAACTGGCTATTTTCACTTTTGATGTTACTGCAAATGTTCATGGGAACGCGCCCCCCCCCCCCCCCCAAATGTTTTAAGTGCCCTCTAAAGTTTCATGTGCCCTTTTTTGTTTGTATAAAAATAATTGCACGTAAGCATTTTTAACTGCATGAAGTTAAGTTGTGCGTGTATGCATGCATGCACAAGCTTGCAGGTGTGTGTTTGTGTTGCTGAGTCTCAATGGGGTTCATCACATTGTCTAACGCGAGTAATGAGCGCCTTAAAGTTACTAATGAACAATAGGCTTCATAGCATACAGATTTAAGATATGCTGTGATTTTGGTCTGAGCTGGGAGTAGGTCAAAATGCATTTCTTGATCCTAAAACCCAGTCATAGGCGACAGTTTGGGCATTGGTGATTCCAGGTATCAGATATATTTTCAGTTCTGTGTTTTGGCAGCCATCGTGGACGCCATCTTGAATATTTTAAAATTCTAAAATGTGCCAAGTTTGTACTCTTCAGGTCCTCAATTAGCACCTTCCACAGATCCAAAAAGTACAAAGAACAATAATTGGTATCGAACTGTATGGATCAGTGCCCTCGGCTGACTAACAATTTTGGTGGCCATCTTCGATTCAAATGATTGTTCTATGTTCTAGTTAGCATGAGGTTATTATAAATGAAATGTATTGCCACTAAAATCCAACCATGTTTTGGCTTAATGCAGATATAGCAATTTATAAGTTTTGGCAGCCAATGCGCTATAGTTTTAATTTGATCTCGACCTTGTAACGACCTTGACCTTTAACAGTGGGCAGCCCCATCTCAGATATTCTTTATGATCTTAAGGTACAATCGTGCGCAGGTTAGTGCTTTAAACGTCCCTTTATTGACATTATCTAAATTTGACAGTTTTGAACTTGACCTGACCTTGACCTCTACCCCTAAAATCGGGTAGACCCTCTCAAAACAGTTGTATTGTCCCAAGGTATAACTATGCCATAGTTGGTGCGTTGGGCCAATGTGTCACAATATCGCCCAAATTTGGACTTAAGCCACCATACTATATATTAATTTCGTGACATTTTCCTGAACATAGGTAATTCGATATATAATTAAAATCCATGTATATATATATATAAGCATGTTACACTTTTATGTAGAATAAAGGGATAGATATGAGGAATCAAACATTACATATTAAATATTTGACCTTAAGATATGCATATCTACGGCGAACGGCATACTTTTCGATTTTGTGACATTTCACTGGACACAAGTATATGGAATTTCCCGAAAAATAACAATATTAAAGCAGTTTTATTTTTTCATACAAATATGTTACGCTAAAAATATGTCAAATATGACTTTTTTTTAGGAAGAAATGCTAAAACAGTTATTTTGCTTACAATAATGCAGAATCACTGACCTCAAGTTTTGACACGTTTTGCAGGCGACTTTTGTTCTGTCTTTACACCTTTTGCTTCCATAATTTGTTTAAATTACGTGAAAGGTCATCTCATTTATTTCAGTAACGTCCTTTTCAGCCGATATTGTGTGTAAATTTTCGAGCATTTTCCCGCGTTCATAACAGAACTTTCAGTGCTTTTGTATAAAACGTTTTGCAAATGTTACCCGTCTACATGTTTTTGACGTTTTGCAATGTTTCTGCCTCGTGTAAATAATTAATGCGTATTCATTCATGTTATTTTGTTATATATCCATAAAGGAAAATGTTCTGTAATTAATTTGAGATATAAAACATAAATGTACGTTCCGAATTATGCGTATTACAGGAGATTTAAGGTGATTAATTGTACGCAAATATTAAGGTTTAAGAACGAACATTGTGCTTGACGTCATCAGGTGTTAAATAGAAATTTGCTGTAGTTTTCTTTCGGGTTTTCCTGTTTATGCTAAACTAGGCAATTTTAATTGAGTAGGTCTTGTAATTGGCATTAATCATTGAACAAATTTTCAATTTTTGTGAATATTTTGCCCCCACCCCCGAGAATCTCACTTTTTTTTTTACTCCAGAAAATAGCATACACATCTCAGGGTTTAATTTGTAGTGTTTCATTTGTTAATAAAAAGTAGTGCCCCCCCCCCCCCCCCCCCCCCCAGGATTTTGATCAGGGTACGGCCCTGATTATAGACAACACAAATTACGCCAGGTTTACAAATTTCTGTTCATGTGTACTTTTTAAACATAGGCGTACGGGTCCCATTTTTGTAGGGGTTGGGGGGAGGGGGGGGGGGGCAGGCTGGCGTTTGCCCGAATAAAACGAAAATGCCCGAATCGAGATAACAACATGTATTCATATTATAATTATTACCAAACAGCTATATATAAGGTTACAAACGAATCACTACGCATTTGTACATGGATTATAACTATTTTTAAGTGTAGAATGATGGACATACATGGTAAAAAAAAGTCTCAGGTTAGAACATTTTGCCCGAATATCGATATAATGTTTACCCGAATTTGAGGTTTTGCCCCTGCCTCGTACGCTTATGTTTTTAAATGCCCTATAATGTTTAATTAAAACATTTTTACGAATGTCAAGCACCCCTATGTTGATCAGTAAGATTCTTAGAATGTATTCAGCCTGGAAAACTGATTTTAACATTCAAATGACGACATTCGACTGTTTGGCTGGTTCGCTCACTACTAACATAACATGAATCAGATAAAACTTATTACTGATTACTCTTATTTTCAGCATGCAAACCACAATTCAAGCTCGGGTGAAGTTCCTCGCGGAAACGTATCCCAACAAAGAGGTGTTTGTGTTTGTGTCCACCACTGGACTACGAAGTGCGCTGTCATGTCTGGACATGTACGAGCTGTCCTCCAAGGTTGGATCGCTTCTGAGAAAGGCGGGAATTAAGCCAGGAGATGTCGTCTGCGACACACTTCCCAATTCTCCAGAAATGGTCGTTTGTGATTTTGGCATCTTAGCAGCAGGTGGAGTGATTCTCAACAAAACTGCTTATCGCTCAGACGGAAGTGATCTTTGTCATATGTTGAACACTTCAAAATGCAAAGTGGTCATAGCAGATCAAACCCAGTCACCTTGCATCTGGGAGATCCTTAAAAGGCAAATTGATGAGATATCCAGTGATGGCCTGGTCAAGTCTGAAAAGCTTCCATTCCTAGAGCGTGTTATATTTGCTCCCATAACTAATGGGAACAACGAATTTATTAAGAGAATTAAAACAGAAGACATTTACTTTTACACTTCTGGCTCGCCATCTGACACGGGAATCATCTGGATGACATCTGGAACAACAGGTCTACCGAAACTGATTGTACGTTCACACGAAGCTGTGCTAATCAATGCTCGCATCTTTGCATCAATGACCAATGAGAGTTTTAGCACCATACATTACAACGATAATGCAATGGGTCACGCATCTTCGTTTGCAAATTCCTTTTTGGCATCGTGTGCGAAACGTGTTTTCATAGATCATAGATTCCAACTTCCCGTAGACCAAGAAATGTTTATTTGGGAACTGGTGTGCTCAGAAAAATGCACAACAGCCTTGATGCCACCTTTTGTCTTTAGAGGAATTTTAAGGAAACCAGAGCTACTTAAAAAACAAAATTATCTTTTGGATCTTCTGTGTACCGCTGGACAACCCGTGGACAAAGACTGGTCGGAGGTACTGGGTAAAATAACGCGGTCTGCTTCTTTTGCATATGGCTTATCTGAAATAGGCTACTGTTGCTCACAACTGTGTGTGACGTCATCGGATATGCTTCCCTATGTTGCTGGTTATCCGTCAGCAGAAGGCATAGAGGTGAAGATCGTAGATGAGAATCAGCAAGAAACATCACCAAGTACGCATGGCGAACTATTGGTGCGTGCTCCGTGGATGTTTGATGGCTATTTGGGAAATGAAGAGAAAAGCAAATCAAAATTCACTCAGGATGGATGGTTTAAAACTGACGACCTGGCCTACAAGGACAAAGACGGGTGTCTCTTTGTCATGTGTCGACGATCTGACGCCATTGCCTGGGGAATGTGCACAGTGTATCCGGCATACTTTGAAACGCCCATACGGTCATTGTCAGTCATTGCTGATGTTATCATCGTTCCTGTTCCAGATAAGGACAGCTTCCAAGAAATTTGCGCATGCATCCGTCTGTGTGAAGGAATTGCCCTTAATGAGAAAGAGGTAGCTGATATGTGTGATTCGTTGTTTGTTGAAGACTCCGACATGCCTGCTCCAAAGTATTACATGGTAATGGAGAACTTCCCGTACTTGACATCAGCCAAGCCAGACAAAACCAAACTGATCAGTTTGGCGAAAGAAAAGTTTAACCTCAATTAATAAACAGTTATAGACAGAGAGATGATCAAGGAAACAAACGTGCTTATAGGTAGAAATCTGACAAGATAAATATTTGTAGTTACATCTGTTTGAAATGTTTTGCGACGTCACTGCAGGACGCGCCAGCTGATTAAACTTTTTAGCTGTGTGTTTAACCGGAACATATACAGAGATCTGAGATGAGAGAGGAATTTTTGTATTTCAGTTGTTTCAAATATCAAGTTTTGCAATGTAAAATGCAGTGACTACTTCATAAATGTTCTGGATAATGGCGGACATAATGAAGTAAATATGTATTGTATTATTCAGAAGCTATAGACATTTGTAAGCTACAGTTTCAACCATCGTTGACGTTTTCGACATCATCAACAGCATCATGATCATCACTAGAACTACCCCTGTCAATTATCAGATTACTTTTTGTCTTACATTATTTAGTAATGTTCTGTTGACAGAGCTTGGTACAGACAAGACTAGCAATAGTGTCTACCAGCGCACCTGTCTGAGCATGTCCTTTGTAAGGCTGCTCATCTGCGCTGTGTCAGCTATAAAACTGCATCTGGAGATGCTGCTTCCTTGTTCAACATCTACCTGCTTTTTATCACTCCTCTAGGTGGTTGGGAACGATTGGCTTTATGACTAATCATATGATCTGTATTATAATTTTATAAATATTTATAAAAGAAATTTATTAATAGAGTATATAATAAAAAGAAAAACATAAAAATAACAAATGACTCATCTGGTTTTCAAACCATTGATTCCATTTCGATTCGCCGTCAAACATTTCTTTACCTCAGTTACGTACACGGTGAACACGAACAGATTTAAAGCTATTAAGGTAGGAATAAAAGCGAACATAATATGGGGTAAGTTTAGCCAAGCGCTCGTTGTCGGTTTGGAATCGTAAATGAATGAAGGAATGTTTAATGACACCCCAGCACGAAAAATACATCGGTTATTGGGTGTCAAACTATAGTGAAGGAAAAAGATGAAGTGATGATCAACACCAATATAAACATTTAATAGTCAAATAAAAACACAGTGTAAAGAACTGTTCAAAAATACAAATATCACAGATAGATAAAATTAAAATTTACAATAAAAGTCAGTATTACGTAGAAACTGTAATATAAGTTCTGGATGGAATCGAAATGATTCCATCACATTTCACTGAAAAACAAATCTTTTCAAGTTTCTTTCGCACACACTGAGGTGGATGATCTTTCATCAAGATAAATGAATGGGTCAAATATGTATGACCGATGCGAGCACGACACAAGACTATTTCATCCTTTCTATAGGAGGACTGCCACTCTCCCAACACTGGCTTGATAGCATGAAGCTTGTTTGCAATCGCACTGTCCCAATAATGTTGCCAAGTCGAAAAGATAAATTGTTTGATACTATATTTAAAATCAGTATACGGTACACCAACCCTGGCATGAGGCCAAGCAGACTTGGCAGCTGAATCTGCCATTTTATTACCCCTGATGCCAACATGGCTGGGCACCCAACCAAATACAATGTCTTTATTGCCAATGCATAAAACGACACACTTTCGTATCACCATCCCAATTAAGCGATGATCCAGCTTCGCATTGCGTAAAGCTTGGAGACACGAAAGTGAATCTGTGAAAATAATCAATTTTGATGCACTAGAATCTTTTATTTCTTCCAATGTTTTAATGACTGCCCAAACTTCAGCACTAAAGATTGATGCCGAGTCAGGCAGTCTTATGGGAAGTATTGTGTCTGATGGCAAAACTGTAGCACAAGTCACATAATTCCCATCCCGTGATCCGTCTGTAATCACGGTACCTGTGCTGAATTTCCATGGAAAAATTGCTTGTACACAACAGCATCTGTACGATCTTTCTTCAGATGCGAAAGATCAAACACAGTGTTAGGTGGTGTAATACACCAAGGTGGCAAAACAAAATATGAAGGAGTTTCCAAAGTGTCAGTTAAATCGATGTTGGAAAGCGACAAAAACCGCTGAATGCCAAGATCAAATGTACGAATAGCATTTGGCCTTGCATCAAACAACTTCATATATTTGTTGTCAAACACCGCATCATGTGTAGAATGTTTCGGTAAAGATTTAATTTTGGTAGCATACTGCAGAGAAAGCTTGCACGTCTAGCACCCAAACAAGGTTCGTGTGTATCAACGTACGGTTCGGAATCGAACCCCGTCGGTGGGTCCGTTGGGTTATTTCTCGTTCCAGCCAGTGCACCACGACTGGTATATTAAAGGCCGTGGTATGTGCTATCCTGTCTGTGGGATAGTGCATAGAAAAGATTCCTTGCTACTAATAGAAAAATGTGGCGATTTTCCTCTCTAAGACTGTCAAAATTACCAAATATTTGACATCCAACAGCCGATGATTAATAAATCTATATGCTCTAGTGGTGTCGTTAAACAAAACCAACTTTTAAGTTCAGCCAGTTTGATTTTGTCTGACGCTTGGTATACTGGTTTTTACCTACACATTAAACCGAATCACCACTTCGGAATTTAGTCTACACACGTTTAGCCAAAACTCGGCTGGAAGAATGGTTTTATTGTACCAAATCAATTCCTATTGCCGATAATGTTTACTAATAAAACTGATATAAGCGGTATATTAACACACCTTGGCAGTATACAAATAAAACGCATAACATCTCATATTTAATTTTTATTATCAACCCTCGTGTTTTCTGAAAATCTCATTTCAGAGGTTACTTTGCACTGGCTTCAGCCTCTTGTGCATACTGCATAACAACTATATACCAAATAAAAGTCTATTTTTTGGCAATGGATATTAGTATTTGCACAAATAATCAATGTCAAATATTACTACCAATTCAATCAGACCCCGGGCTGCTTGTACACCGTACATATTTGCACTTTGAACTTTGACTCGGAACTCTCTTGTTTGCTACATTGCAACCATAAATACTTCACATACCATTCCCTTGAATATAGGCCACATCTTACAGCAAACTAAATCGTGTCACGACGTGGCGAATTCTTATTGGTTGTGTTAATGTAATATTGCATCATTCGTTGTGTGTTTTGTTCCAGGTCGGTTTTATTTTTAAAACAACTACGTGTATATTGTAGGCGGCGAAACGTTTTCAACATTGGGGGGGTGGGGGTGGGGGGGGGGGGGGGGGGGGGGGGGGGGGTGGGGGTGGGGGGGGGGGGGGGGGTGGGGGTGGGGGGTGTTAATTTGTAAGGCACCACGCTTGGATCCAGCATTTTTTAATAGAGGGGGCCCAAAATTCGTTATTTTTGAAAATATAATTTAAAAGTACTTGACAGGTGAACGAGCTAATTTTGCGGTTTAAAAAAAATAAAATATTATTCTGTAATATATATATACAGTGAAACTCTATCCGGGTTTGAGAGGTTAAGTTCTGTACTCTTTTAAAAAAGGACCGTGAAAAATTTCCGGTTTGGGGGGAATTCCGGTTTACAGAGGGTCCGGTTTTGAGATGTTTCACTATATATATATATATATATATATATATATATATATTGACCAAAAATGGGGGGATCTGAGCAGTAATTGCTTTACCCGAATGCGAGAAATTTTGAAATTTAAATCGCGTGCCTTGAAAAGCGGTTTTCTTGCACCTGAATAATAGAATTAGTATTGTTAAAATTACAAGTTTCGACTATTTGTTTCTTTGTAATTTATAAAAAATAATGTTCATAGGCCGCTGAACTGAGATGCCTAATATACTAGGGAACGGAGGGGGGCGATTTGCGTGAGATATTGGAACTGTATCTTAGTGCTACGATATCGTAAAAGCGTACAATGTGCAGTTTCACACCCTTCATAACCAGTCTTTATTCAGGCCCATAGGAATGACGTCTGGAGTGTGTGTGTGTGTGTGTGGGGTGGGGTGGGGGGGGGGGCTCATTCATAACTGGGGGAGCACAATCACTAGTGGGGAGGAGGGGGGGGGGCACAATCACTAGTGGACTGTGGTACAATCCTTCCATTTTGCACTAACGCATGACTTAATGTTCTGATACATGTTATGTATTACTTTAAAACATTCACCATTAATACTGTTTTGTATCAGTTTACCCCAAAGCCCTATTCTCCATACTGAATCAAATGCTTTGCTATTACAAATCTATAAACGTACAATACAATTTTGTCTTCCGCGCTTTCAGCAGTTCGATGAGTCCATATAATGTAAAAATATGATCGTTCGTTGAGTACTCCTTCCTGAATCCGGCTTGGACTTCAGATAACAAAGCATTAGATTCTAGATGTAATTGCAGTCTGTTATTTAAAACAGCTGTAAACAATTTGCCGAGACAACTAAGTCAAGTAATAGGTCTGTAATTTTCTGGAACAAGTTCCTCAACCAAGCATGGACATGGCTAACTGACGGAACCGACTACGAGCTCCATACCATCAGAACACAGACAGGCCACTCGGGACAGGCCGAGACGACTACAGACAAGCGATCCTGTTACGAGATATGGATAGCCAGACCATCCACAGGATCGTCAAGGAAGTCAACCCAGCTTTATTAGACAGGAAGCACGATGTCCCGAACCTGACAGGAGCACCGCTCATCAGCTCGCCGTAGGCGCCAACCGTACCTAGGACAGGTAACCTCCTTTTTGGGCTTATTGGACTTTAAAAATTTGGGTTGTCATTCAAAATTTTATTTTTATTTTTTTTGTAAACAGTCCTACGCACTTTAATTTGGTAGCCCGTCTAAATTGCTCAAATAACCTTGAAACATTTTTGGCCGGGCACTCTAAAAAAAATTTTTTTATTTTTTATTGCAAATTCCACCCACCTCAAACTTATACGCCCCTCCTGGCCCGGACTTAGTCACTGGCGATGTCAGAGGCTAAGCCAGTGACAGGAGTAGTAACAAGGCCTGTATGGCGTCATGACATTGACCTTGGTATGAGTCGTAGGTGTGTCGTTATAGTCTGACCTTGGCCGTGCCCTTGGTGTACTTGGCAGGTGTGCGACCTTGGTGTGAGGGTGTGGTCTACTAGGGTGAACGTTCGCCCGTGTCCGTGACCGACTTCGGTTGGTACTGATGTCCTTGGACTGGCCCTGACCGACTTAGGTTGGTACTGATGTCCTTGGACTGGCCCTGACCGATTTGTTTAGCATTGACTGACTTAGAAGGCAGTGACTGGTATACCTGGGAAGGTGTGCGACCTTGGTGTAAGTCATAGCCTTGACGTACTTGGTGTGTGACTCATCGCCTAGCCTCGACAGGGATGGTGTAGGATCCCAAATTTCTACTAAAGTAACTAATGGGAAAATGCAGCGGGTTTCCTCTCTAAAACTGTCAGAAATATGTTTCACATCCAATAGCCGATGATTAATAAATCGAGATGCTCTAGTGGTGTCGTTAACCTACCACTTCTAAGGACTGCCCGACGCGAGGTAGTGTATTTAATTTTAGCGCGCTGAATGATGAATGGTTATCACTGTTTACATCCGGCAAGTGATGGTAGTATCTTGTGTTGTCAGTCTCTAAATAAAATACTCTACGGAACTTCTAGAAGTTACGTTCTCAAAGTCTGGCAGAAAGAAGAAATGATTGAAATAGGTGAAAACAGGAAAACTCGTTCTACACTATCTGATAGCGCATTCACAAGATTATTATGAACTGACCTATTTCGTCGCTTCATCCCGCGAGCGCACACACACCCACACATATATATGGTTTAAATGACAGGCTTTGCCAATATCTCGGTAGCTCAGTCGTTAGCGTAATCGACTAGAACGTGTAAGGTACGTCGTTCGTATCTCATGTGTTAGAATTTTTTTTTTTCTATTATTATTTTTTAAATTAGTTTATTTATTTATTTATTTCTTTTTATTTTATTTATTTATTTATTTGTATCCTCTAATAACCCTGTGTGGACGGGACGTAGCTCAGTGTTCCCTTGATGTGCGGTAGGTCTGGGATCGATCACCGTCGGTGGGCCCATTGGGCTATATCCAGCCAGTGCTCCACAACTGGACAACGACCGTGGTATGTACTATCCTGCCTGTGGGAAGCGCAAATAAAAATTCCCTTGCTGCTAATCGGAAGAGTAGCCCATGTAGTGCCGACAGCGGGTTTCCTCTCAAAATCTGTGTGGCCCTTAACCATCTGTCTGACGCCATATAACCATAAATAAAATGTGTTGAGTGCGTCGTTAAATAAAACATTTCTTTCTTTCCTCAATCAATATCTGTGTGGTCCTTAACCATATGTCCGTATAACCGTAAATAAAATGTGTTGAGTAAATAAAACATTTCCTTCCTGTAAAATAAAGATTAATTGAATACAAATATTTATTTTTAGTATTTTGTTTTAGTCATAGGGAAAGAAAGACATATTTGTCTCGAAGAAAGGAATGTTTGTTAAGAAGAAAGGCATATGCGTTAAGGAGAAGAAAGGAATATTTGTTAAGGAGAAGAAAGGGATGTTTGTTAAGGAAAGAAAAGAATGTGTGTGTGTGTGTGTGTGTGAAACATCCCCAACCCACTGCTTTGAAGAAAGAACACGTGACTGCAACTCAACCCTCCAACCTAACCTATGATCTTTTAACTGCATTTTAAACACAAGTATTTCCCTAGAGTACAAGCCTTTTTACAGGGCTTTTTAATTACCAAATGGGTAAATACAGTGGTCGATCTAGGATCGATCCCCGTCGGTGGCCCATTAAGCGATAGCCAACCAGTGTATTATGCCTGTTATATCAAAGGTCGTGGTATGTTCTGTCTTGTACACACAGCTCTTGCTACTATAAAGTAGCGGTAGAAATATCCAATCACAAATCTAGTCATAGAGTAAAAAACACAAAAAACAAACGCAATGATTTGGTTTTTCTTTTTTTTATTTCTAAATTACAATCACTGGTCTCTCTAGAGACAACTACACATGAAATGGACACACATTGGGTTACATCGAGAGGCCTTAATGGCGACATGTGAATAATATGAGTGTTCATTTCTCTTCATCATCGTCGTCCTCCTCATCGTCGGTATCGTCGTCGTCTTGTTCATCCAAATATTCGCCGATCCATGAGTAGTATAGGGGCCTGTATGGGGCCACGATTGACCTACTTTCCCGTGATCACGTGACCTTGAGACAATGGGCTTGGGTTGTAGACAATGGGCTTTGTGTAGACAATGGGCTTTGTGTAGACAATGGCCTTTGTGTAGGAAACAATGGCCTTTGTCTAGGAGTGTGCAGGTGTCTGACCTGGGTAGGAAACAATGGCCTTTGTGTAGGAAACAATGGCCTTTGTCTAGGAGTGTGCAGGTGTCTGACCTAGGTAGGAAACAATGGCTTTTGTGTAGGAAACAATGGCCTTTGTATAGATTGGTACAGGTGTATGGTCTCGGTAGGAAAACAATGGCCTTTGTGTAGGAAACAATGGTCTGGGTGCAGGTGTGCGATCATGGTTTATTCAATTCAATGTATTGCATATTACCAAAGAAACAAACTGGTGTCGGCAAACAAATAAAAGCAAAGAAACAACAACAATTAATAATAACAATATGTACAGGCCAAGTGTAAGTCTGACGTTGGTTTTGGCTTCATTGTATAACGTCTAGGGTGTTGTTGTTTTTTGTATTCACAGTGGACATACACGTGAATGTTTTTTTTTCAAAGTGTTTTATTCTAGACACCCAAAATAATAGCCGTTAAAAGATTTCTCGTGGGGAAGGACTGTAAACTGTTTGCTGACTGTTTGGTTTAAAGTGAGGCTTTCATGTCGCCAGACAAAATGCGTGTGTGATGATTTTCATTCATTTGTATTTCTTTAGCACATTGTCGACGTTTTCTTTGTTGCCGTCATTCAGCCTATCATTCATTCAGCCATTCATTAATTCGCTTTATAATAGAGGAGTACTTTATCAGACCTCTTCATCAATGTACCTCATACAAAGGCATTTATTTTACGCCTCTCCGAGTGTTTATGAAAACCAGGTGAACTGCAAAAGACATACCGACGCGTGCCCGTCTTAAGTAGCAGAATAAATTTGTTATGGTTTGCACACTGACAGTCAAAGTTTGTTTGTGTTTAGCGACATCACTAGAGGACATTGATTTATGAATCATCGGTTATTGGATGAAAAACATAATTTTGACAGTTTTAGAGAGGAAACCCGTTACATTTTTTCCATGAGTAGCAAGTGATCTTTTATATACACAATCTCATACCCCTTATGGGGCCAGTATTTCATAATTAAATACAAACTTTTGTGTGTGTGTGTGCGTGCGTGCGTGCGTGTGTATGTGTGGTGTGTATTGTGTGTGTTGAGTGTATGTGTGTGTGTGTGCGTGCGTGCGTGTGTGTGTGTGTGTGTGAAACACTACAGCCCATTCCCATGAAGAAAGAACGCGTGACTGCAACTCAACGCTCCAACCTAACCTATGCTCTTTTAACTACATTTTAGACACGAGTATTTCCCAAGACTACAAGCCTTTATAGACAACCAGTGTATTATGTCTGGTATATCAAAGGCCGTGGTATGTGCTGTCCTGTACACACAACTCTTGATACTATAAAGTAGCGGCAGAAATATTAAATCACAAATCTAGTTATAGAGTAGAATACACAAAAAAACAAACGCAATGGTTTGAGGGAGACGGAGTGGAGTGAAATAAGAGAGAGAGAGAGAGAGAGAGAGAGAGAGAGATGAGAGGAGAGAGAGAGAGAGAGAGAGATTTTTTGGGTCCAGGAGAGAGAGAGAGAGAGAGATGTCACACGTGATTAATCCATTAGTGTAAGTCGGCGACACGCGCGCCGCCATGGGTTTAACAAGTAATACGTGTTAACCAAAGGGAAATAGCTGCATTTTTAAACAGAAAATTTCTCTAGAGTACTAGCCTTCGTACAGGGCTTTTTAATTACCAAATGGGTAAATACAGTGATCGATCTAGCATCGATCCCCATCGATGGCCAAATAGTCTATAGCCAACCAGTGCATTATGTCTGGTATATCAAAGTTTTTTAGTGGTATGTGCTGTCCTGTACATACAGCTAATTTTGCTACTATAAAGTAGCGGGGTAGAAATATCCAATCACAAATCTAGTCATAGAGTAAAAAAACACAAAAAAAAAAACGCAATGGTTTGTTTTTTTTTCATTTTTTATTTCTAAATTACAATCACTATAGAACAACTACACATGCAATGGGACACACATTGGGTTACATCGAGAGGCCTTAAGGGTGACACGTGAATAATATGAGTGTTCATTTCTGTTCATCTTCGTCGTCCTCCTCATCGTCGGTATCGTCGTCGTCTTGTTCGTCCAAATATTCGCCAATCCATGAACGATACTGATTTAATTTAGAACGAATCTGAGGTCTGAGATCTCTGTCTGGATTCACAAACTGTAGAATTTTTCTCGTGTTGGGGCCTTTGTCAAAGTAATGCATATACGTCAGAAAGCGAGAGTACGTGTCTTTAAATAACTTCCTCATTGCAGTGTCTTCATGTTTCTTTCGATGGCATCTTGGGACATGTTTTTTTTTCTTCGTAGCGTTTCCTCTTGCTTTCGAAATAGTCACGATTGATGTCGAATTCACGCTCGATCATCAGACGTACGCCTTCGTTTTCCAGATCGGACGACGGCTCTTCATTTTCCTCCTCGCACGTTTTCACGTGTCGCTGCAAGTCAAGATCCCGTCTTTAAAGACCAGACCGCACGTATCGCAAGACTGCATCCTCTTGACCTTTTTCAGATAGGGCTCTACCTCATCTTCTTCTTCGTCGTCGTCACTTTCGTAGGCGGGTATGCCTGGTAGTTTTCTCTTGAATGCGTTTCTTTGCATGATTTGCACGTAGAGCTCTTTCTCCGACGGTGATTGAAACTCTTCTGAGACATTCGCCGTTACGCTCGTGCTTTTATACCATTCGGACGGCCCCGTCTCTAAACCATTAGGTCGAAGGCGCCAATGTTCGGGCGTGGTCGGTTTCAAGTCCACCAAGAGATGTCCGTAGGGCCTGTGGGTAGCTTCCTCAAACCGTTGCATGAAATGACCAGTATTTTCCGGATACATCTGCCGTGCCAAGGTTAGGACTTGCTGCTTGTCGATGGGGTTGCTGAACAGTGCCAGGTAATGACAGTTTCTTCTCTGTGTCGGGTCTTTGCTGTTATAGAGGTTCTGGTTGATGGCAATCACAGAGAGGTTTTCTGTGATGACTTCCTTCTGTGAACAGGTCGGTGATACGAGAATCTTTTCCAGCTGTAGACATCAGGTCGTCCAACACGATGAGATTTCTGACTCTGGGATCCAAATAACGATCCTTTTCCAAATTCTCGGGTATGCCTTGAACAAATTTCACTCGAGCAACCATTTTGATCGTATCATAGAGAGGTTGCCATCGTTTGTAAAGCCAGATGATGCGCTCAGGAGGCGGCTGGATTTTACCATCCCTTAGCAGTTTGTACAACAAAAATGTCTTTCCACACGACGTGGGTCCCGACACGATCATGGTGAAGGGATGTAGCAATCTTAGGGGATGCTGCTGCTGTGGTGGTGGTGGTGGTGGCGGCTGCTGTGGTGGTGGTGGTGGTGGCTGCTGCTGTGGTGGTGGTGGTGGTGGTGGCTGCTGTGGTGGTGGTGGTGGTGGTAGTGGCGGCTGATGTGGTGGTGGTGGTGGTGGTGGTGGTGGCTGCTGTGGTGGTGGTGGTGGTGGTGGTGGTGGTGGTGGTGGCTGCTGTGGTGGTGGTGGTGGTGGTGGTGGTGGTGGTAGACCTTTAGCATGTGTTTGTTGAAAATGTCTTAACATGGCGTCTCTCCGAGAGAATGTGAAACCACATTCTGAACATGTGCTCTGCATAACGACTCTAAATGAAATGACCATATCTGACCCACATAGTTCCTTTTATAGTTTATTTAGAAATGCTTCTGCAGTTTCGGGGCTTTCCAGCCCGTACCACTTTGTTGTTGTTGGTGTTGTTTCCGTTTCAGATCGGCCTTGGCTTGCTCTACCACCTGTTGTGTTGGGGGACACCATGACGACTTTGGGTGTCGGAGGCTTGTTCTGTTCCTCTTTTTCTTTTTTCCATGTAGGGTCATACAGTTCTAAACATCGATCTACACTGTACATCATCTGACTTTTTCCACCACGTTGCACTGGAAAATGAGGTTGAAGTTTACCTTCTGCCTGCAGTTTATAGAAACGGGTCCACTTATCCACGTCGGGTACATATAACTTGTACTGGTCTGACATGTTGCTCCTCTGAAGGTTCTACCTCAAATGACGAGTTTTCCAAAACTATTTTACATATATACCTTATGACGCATAAAGATATGGTACAGGAATGTTTGAATGTGTGTGATACGTATGACCAGTGCCCCTCCTCCCAGGCACAAATCTCATCGTGCGAGCTCCCAAAAAAGCATCGTTACCAACATATTACCCTTTACCAGTGTCACTACCATAGGGACACGTCCAGAGACACACTCATGGACTCAGGACATAACTAAAAAAAGCTGTGTTGCAGTCACGCGTTCTTTCTCCATAGCAATGGGCTGGGAGTGTTTCACACACACACACACACACACACACACACACACACACGCACGCACGCACGCACGCACGCACGCACACACACACAAAAGTTTGTATTTAATTATGAAATACTGGCCCCATAAGGGGTATTAGATTGTGTATATAAAAGATCACTTGCTACTCATGGAAAAAATGTAGCGGGTTTCCTCTCTAAAACTGTCAAAATTATGTTTTTCATCCAATAACCGATGATTCATAAATCAATGTCCTCTAGTGATGTCGCTAAACACAAACAAACTTTGATGGTCAGTGTGCAAACCATAACAAATTTATTCTGCTACTTAAGACGGGCACGCGTCGGGTATGTCTTTTGCAGTTCACCTGGTTTCATAAACACTCGGAGAGGCTTAATAAAATGCCTTTGTATGAGGGCTGATGAAGAGGTCTGATAAAGTACTCCTCTATTATAAAGCGAATTAATGAATGGCTGAATGAATGGCTGAATGACGGCAACAAAGAAAACGTCGACAATGTGCTAAAGAAATACAAATGAATGAAAATCATCACACACGCATTTTGTCTGGCGACATGAAAGCCTCACTTTAAACCAAACAGTCAGCAAACAGTTACAGTCCTTCCCCACGAGAAATCTTTTAACGGCTATTATTTTGGGTGTCTAGAATAAAACACTGTGACAAAACATTCACGTCTATGTCCACTGTGAATACAAAAATACAACAACACAGTAGACGTTATACAATGAAGCCAAAACCAACGTCAGACTTACACCTGGCCTGTACATATTGTTATTATTGATTGTTGTTGTTTCTTTGCTTTTATTTGTTTGCTGACACCAGTTTGTTTGGTAATATGCAATACATCGAATTGAATACACCATGATCGCACACCTGTACCCAGGTCATTGTCTCCTACACAAAGACCATTGTTTTCTACACAAAGGCCATTGTGCCATTGTCTCCTACACAAAAGCCATTGTTTCCTACCGAGACCAGACACCTGCACCCCCCTATACAAAGGCCATTGTTTCCTACACAAAAAAGCCATTGTGTCATTGTTTGCTACACAAAGACCATTGTGTCATTGTCTCCTACACAAAAGCCCATTGTCTCCTACCAAGGTCACGTGATCACGGGAAAGTAGGTCAATCGTGGCCCCATACAGGCCCCTATACTACTTCCATGAACGATACTGATTTAATTTAGAACGAATCTGTGGTCTCACATCTTTGACTGGATTCACAAACTGTAAAAAAATTCTGGTGTTGGAACCTTTGTCAAAGTAATGCATATATGTCAGAAAGCGAGAGTACGTGTCTTTAAATAACTTCCATTGCAATGTCTTCATGTTTCTTTCAATGGCATCTTGGGACATGTTTTTTTTCTTTGTAGCGTTTCCTCTTGCTTTGGAGATAGTCACGATTGATGTCGAATTCACGTTTCACCATGAGACGAATGCCTTCGTTTTCCAGGTGGGGCGACGGCTCTCCATTTCCCTTTTCGCACGTTTTCACGTGTCGCTGCAAGTCGCTTCCGTCTTTAAAGACCAGACCACACGTATCGCAAGACTGCATCCTCTTGACTTTTTTCAGATAGGGTTCTACCTCATCATCTTCTTTTTCGTCGTCACTTTCGTAGGCGGGTATGCCTGGTAGTTTTCTCTTGAATGCTCCCCTTTGCATAATTTGCAGGTAGGGCTCTTTCTTCGACAGTGGTACGGGCTGGAAAGCCCCGAAACTGCAGAAGCATTTCTAAATAAACTATAAAAGGAACTATGTGGGTCAGATATCGTCATTTCATTTAGAGTCGTCATGCAGAGCACATGTTCAGAATGTGGTTTCACATTCTCGAGGAGAGACGCCATGTTAAGACATTTTCAACAAAAACATGCTAAAGGTCTACCACCACCACAGCAGCAACCACCACCACCACCACCACAGCAGCAACCACGACCACCACCACCACCACCGCAGCCACCACCACCACCACAGCAGCCACCACCACCACCACCACCACAGCAGCAGCCACCACCACCACCACCACAGCAGCAGCCACCACCACCACTGCAACCACCACCACCACCACCACCACAGCAGCAGCCACCACCACCACCACAGCAGCAGCCACCACCACCACCACAGCAGCCACCACCACCACAGCAGCAGCAGCATCCCCTAAGATTGCTACATCCTTCACCGTGATCGTGTCGGGACCCACGTCGTGTGGAAAGACATTTTTTGTATACAAAGAGAGATGGTAACATCCAGCCGCCTCCCCAGCGCATCATCTGGCTCTACAAACGATGGCAACCCCTCTATGATATGATCAAAAAGGTTGCTCGAGTGAAATTTGTTCAAGGTATACCTGAGAATTTGGAAAAGGATCGTTATTTGGATCCCAGAGTCAGAAATCTCATCGTGTTGGACGACCTGACGTGTATGGCTAATAAAGACCCAAGGATCACCGACCTGTTCACAGAAGGAAGTCATCACAGAAACTTATCCCTCATCGCTATCAACCAGAACCTGTATCACAGCAAGGACCTGACACAGAGAAGAAACTGCCATTATCTAGCGCTGTTCAACAACCCCATCGACAAGCAGCAAGTTCTGACTTTAGCACAGCAGATGTATCCGGAAAACACTAGTCATTTCATGCATCAGTTTGAGGAAGCTACCCACAGGCCCTACGGACATCTCTTGGTGGACTTGAATCCGACCACACCCGAACATTGGCGTCTTCGGCCTAATGATTTAGAGACGGGGCCGTCCGAATGGTATAAAAGCACGAGCGTAACGGCGAATGTCTCAGAAGACGTGCAACCACTGTCGAAGAAAGAGCTCTACCTGCAAATTATGCAAAGGGGCGCATTCAAGAGAAAACTACCAGGCATACCCGCCTACGAAAGTGACGACGAAGAAGAAGATGATGAGGTAGAACCCTATCTGAAAAAAGTCAAGAGGATGCAGTCTTGCGATACGTGTGGTCTGGACTTTAAAGACGGAAGCGACTTACAGCGACACGTGAAAACGTGCGAAAAGGGAAATGGAGAGCCGTCGCCTGACCTGGAAAACGAAGGCATTCATCTCATGGTGGAACGTGAATTCGACATCAATCGTGACTATCTCCAAAGCAAGAGGAAACGCTACGAAGAAAAAAACATGTCCCAAGATGCCATTGAAAGAAACATGAAGACATTGCAATGGAAGTTATTTAAAGACACGTACTCTCGCTTTCTGACATATATGCATTACTTTGACAAATTTCCCAACACCAGGAAAATTTTACAGTTTGTGAATCCAGACAAAGATGTGAGACCACAGATTCGTTCTAAATTAAATAAGTATCGTTCATGGATCGGCGAATATTTGGATGAACAAGACGACGACGATACCGACGATGAGGAGGACGACGATGATAAAGAGAAATGAACACTCATATTATTCACATGTCGCCATTAAGGCCTCTCGAGGTAATCCAATGTGTGTCCATTTCATGTGTAGTTGTCTCTAGAGAGACCAGTGATTGTAATTTAGAAATAAAAAAAATAAAAACCAAATCATTGCGTTTGTTTTTTGTGTTTTTTACTCTATGACTAGATTTGTGATTGGATATTTCTACCGCTACTTTATAGTAGCAAGAGCTGTGTGTACAAGACAGAACATACCACGACCTTTGATATAACAGACATAATACACTGGTTGGCTATAGCTTAATGGGCCACCGACGGGAATCGATCCTAGATCGACCACTATATTTACCCATTTGGTAATTAAAAAGCCCTGTAAAAAGGCTTGTACTCTAGGGAAATACTTGTGTTTAAAATGCAGTTAAAAGATCATAGGTTAGGTTGGAGGGTTGAGTTGCAGTCACGTGTTCTTTCTTCAAAGCAGTGGGTTGGGGATGTTTCACACACACACACACACACACACACATTCCTTTCTTCCCTTAACAAACATCCCTTTCTTCTCCTTAACAAATATTCCTTTCTTCTCCTTAACGCATATGCCTTTCTTCTTAACAAACATTCCTTTCTTCGAGACAAATATGTCTTTCTTTCCCTATGACTAAAACCAAATACTAAAAATAAATATTTGTGTTCAATTAATCTTTATTTTACGAGGAAGGAAATGTTTTATTTACTCAACACATTTTATTTACGGTTATACGGACATATGGTTAAGGACCACACAGATATTGATTGAAAGTAAAGTTTGTTTTATTTAACGACGCCGCTAGAGCACATTGATTTTTTATCTTATCATCGGCTATTGGACGTCAAACATATGGTCATTCTGACACAGTTTTTAGAGGAAACCCGCTGTCGCCACATAGGCTACTCTTTTTACGACAGGCAGCAAGGGATCTTTTATTTGCGCTTCCCACAGGCAGGATAGCACAAACCATGGCCTTTGTTGAACCAGTTATGGATCACTGGTCGGTGCAAGTGGTTTACACCTACCCATTGAGCCTTGCGGTGCACTCACTCAGGGTTTGGAGTCGGTATCTCGATTAAAAATTCCATACCTCGACTGGGATCCGAACCCAGTACCTACCAGCCTGTAGACCGATGGCCTGCCACGACGCCACCGAGGCCGGTAGATATTGATTGAGGAAAGAAAGAAATGTTTTATTTAACGACGCACTCAACACATTTTATTTACGGTTATATGGCGTCAGACATATGGTTAAGGGCCACACAGATTTTGAGAAGAAACCCGCTGTCGCCACTACATGGGCTACTCTTCCGATTAGCAGCAAGGGAACTTTTATTTGTGCTTCCCACAGGCAGGATAGCACATACCACGGTCGTTGTCCAGTTGTGGAGCACTGGCTGGATATAGCCCAATGGGCCCACCGACGGGGATCGATCCCAGACCTACCGCACATCAAGGGAATACTGAGCTACGTCCCGTCCACACAGGGTTATTAGAGGATACAAATAAATAAATAAATAAAATAAAAATAAATAAATAAATAAATAAACTAATTTAAAAAATAATAATAGAAAAAAAACAATTCTAACACATGAGATACGAACGACGTACCTTACACGTTCTAGTCGATTACGCTAACGACTGAGCTACCGAGATATTGGCAAAGCCTGTCATTTAAACCATATATATGTGTGGGTGTGTGTGCGCTCGCGGGATGAAGCGACGAAATAGGTCAGTTCATAATAATCTTGTGAATGCGCTATCAGATAGTGTAGAACGAGTTTTCCTGTTTTCACCTATTTCAATCATTTCTTCTTTCTGCCAGACTTTGAGAACGTAACTTCTAGAAGTTCCGTAGAGCATTTTATTTAGAGTCTGACAACACAAGATACTACCATCACTTGCCGGATGTAAACAGTGATAACCATTCATCATTCAGCGCGCTAAAATTAAATACACTAACTCGCGTCGGGCAGTCCTTAGAAGTGGTAGGTTAACGACACCACTAGAGCATCTCGATTTATTAATCATCGGCTATTGGATGTGAAACATACTTCTGACAGTTTTAGAGAGGAAACCCGCTGCATTTTCCCATTAGTTACTTTAGTAGCAATTTTGGATCCTACACCATCCCTGTCAAGGCTAGGCGATGAGTCACACACCAAGTACGTCAAGGCTATGACTTACACCAATGTCGCACACCTTCCCAGGTATACCAGTCAATGCCTTCTAAGTCAGTCAATGCTAAACAAATCGGTCAGGGCCAATCCAAGGACATGACTCATACCAAGGTCAAGGTCATGACGCCATACAGGCCTTGTTACTACTGACAGGCGTGTTCGAAACCTTCGTAGTATATGAGCATATTGGACTTGAACATGAAAAAGTGAAAAGTCTCTCTCTGTCTCTTCCTCTGTCTCTCTCCGTCTCTCTCTCTCTCTCGCTGTTGTTCTGTATCTTTGTATCTCTTTCTGTGTCTCTTTCTTACCGTTTCTCTGTCTGTCTCTCTGTCTGTCTCTGTCTCTGTCTCTCTCTCTCTCTCTCTCTCTCTCTCTCGCCGTTGTTCTCTCTTTCTCTGTCTCTCTATTTTTGTCCGTCTCTTTCTCTTTATCACTCTCCCTCTCTCCCTCACCTCCCTATCTTTATTACGCTTCCCTCTTCTGTTTCCTCTCCTCTTCTGTAGCTACATAGGCTACTCTTTTACGACAGGCAGCAAGGGATCTTTTATTTGCGCTTCCCACAGGCAGGATAGCACAAACCATGGCCTTTGTTGAACCAGTTATGGATCACTGGTCGGTGCAAGTGGTTTACACCTACCCATTGAGCCTTGCGGAGCACTCACTCAGGGTTTGGAGTCGGTATCTGGATTAAAAATTCCATGCCTCGACTGGGATCCGAACCCAGTACCTACCAGCCAGTAGACCGATGGCCTGCCACGACGCCTCCGAGGCCGGTCCCGGGAAATATAGAACACAAAATGTTAACAATTTGCACAATACCAATTTATTACCATTATGTTGTCCATCTATGGGAGAATTTTCACTTTCTCAGTCGTGTAGCATTCTCTTACATTAAAGTTACAGTCCCTGCTAGTTTCAACCCGTGAAACTGGATACTACGCTAAAGTCACACAATAGAGTGAAACGAGTATGTGACGTAGAAACGAAGAAATACCTTGATTAAAAAGTAAATTTCAGCTCGTTACTTCTGCAGCTCGTTTGTAAAACTATCACAAAATGCATTTAGTGATATTAGAAACACCAGGGCCCGTGCTTATAAAACTTTTAGAGTCAAGACTCAATCTCAAATGACGTCACACGCATACAATTTGTATGGCGTTGTCATGACATCAGTGTCTCAGACTCTATTAGAGTCTCGAGTCTAGACTCTAAACGTTTTATAAGCGTCAGGCCTGGATGACCAGAAACACACTGCAGGTACGGACATGGATAAACTAAACAATGAAATATAAGTAATGTTTGATTTCAGTTGTCGAAAACGGCTTCAAGAAATCGGAGCTTTGTAATAATTCATCTTATATTTTAAACTTTCATAGTTTTATGGTCATTATTATTAGTCAGATATTTTATGTGTGTCTGGTTTCAGTTACTAAGACAGACTACTTATTAATAAACACATATACAGTTTCAATGATACAGATGTCGTCCCCTACTTAAACTCACTAATCTTATCGCTATTGGTTTGTTGGTTTGCTTCAGTACTAAACAGGCTACCACTTGCGACCGTTAAGATAAATAACATTCCGAGCTATGCCTTTGTTGAGACAAGACGTGTAGCTTTGTTCTCTTGGGTCGCGCCCCCCCCCTCCCCCCCTCCCCCCACCCCATCCACCTGGGGATACTCATTGCAAGCTACGGCCGTCACCTCAGTGAGTAGTGACAAGCCAGCCAAGACCCAGCCTTCCGCGATCGCCCGGTGCAGGGACGTCGCCTGGGTTAGTACGCTCGATACTTGGTCGGGGACACCACGGACCTCAACCCACTGCCGGGAGGTGTTCTGGATGGCAACTTCAAGAAGTATCCTTACGGTGTTGAGTGCGCCATCCACGCCATGGAACTACGAGACGGGAAGTTTGGACTTGTGGTGACGTTGCGCCGGGATGATCTCTACAGACAAGGAATACTCTCCGAAGATATGGACAACTACACCGTCCACAGAGTACTGAAGATCATCTCCAGTGCTAGTTCATTAAAATAAACTCGAATGTAAATGCACATTACTGAGTTTATTGGGCCGACGGCATTTTCCATTCGCAAACACAGAGCCGTTCCGAGCAATTTTGCTCGGAACGGAATTGTGGTCGAAATAGCGACTACCACCACCTTTTCCCACCCTAATCGTGTAGTGCGAGTGCGAATAATTTTAACATGCTCACATACCACTAGAGTTTCGAGCATGTCCGTCCCGGGGCCTGTCTCTAGATAGCCAGTGACTTGCTCAGGGACAGAACAAAATTAAGGGGATAATTTTGAAATTTACATCTAAAAATTAAATAGTGGGAATTGACTGCTCGGCCGAATATTTATATAATTTGGAGCATTTTAGAAGGACAGTCCAAAAATAAATAAGAGAAAGAAGAGAGGATCGGACTATTTAATAATATTTTTGACATAAAATTTTGAACGAAGGTCTAAAAGTTTAAAGTCCGATCTATATGGTCCGGGCCAGGGGGGAGGGGTAATTTTGAGGTGGGCGGAATTTGGAATACGAATTTAGTAGACCAAAATGTGCTACAAAATTTAAGTCCAAACAGTAAAATTAGAGTGCTCGACCGAAAAGGTTTTAAGGTGATTTGAGCAATTTAGACGGGCTGCCAAAATAAACTGCGTCGGACTGTTTACAAAGAAAAAAAAACGAAAAAAAACCCCCCATAAAATTTTGAACTGCGGCCAAAAATGTTTTTAAAGTCCAACTGAGCCCTAAAAAAGGAAGTACATGTCCTAGGAGAGGGTACGCAGCGGAACTCATGGCGAGTTGATGGGATGATCGGCTCGGAACTTCGGGAAGAAGTGAGGCAGGTCGATGTAGCACTCTCACCGAAGTATTGCTGAGTAGTCTTCCGGAAGTATCAGCTTGATAATCCGATGGACGATTGGATTATCCATGTCTGATTTCAGTAAGCCTTGCCGGTACATCCCGTTCCGCTCCGACGTCAGGTAGTAGGTACGACTTCCCTCGACGTACTGGAACTGGTACCGCCCTTGACCAGTTGGTGTTGGTCTCCAGCTCTTGGTGACGAAGGGGCCTGGCAGCTGAGAGGTCGCAGTGAACTCCCCCTTCACACAGTTGCGGTACCGTCCAGGAAGCTTGTTGCGTGCGATCTGCCAAGTCGTGGGGTGTGTGTCGGACAAGTCCTGGACCGACACCTTCCTCTTCTTGGCTTCACGCTCTGCAACCGCTGTCGCAACAACTCGTGGAGACGCCGGTGGATTGGTTGGTGCGGACGACACTTTTCCTGTTTCCATCGGCGTTGGTGCTGCAGGGGGAGGGGCCGCCACTGCCGGTTTAGCCGACAGCTTTGGCTCCCCCTTTGCCGCTCCTGGCCGAGTAGTGGGGGACGGCGACGCAGAAGGGGCCGCCGCCGGCAGTTGAGCTGCCGGTTTTGGCTCCCCCTGAACCGCCCCTGCCGGTCTCGTCTTCTTCTGTGAAGCAGGAGGGACCGCCCCTGGCGGTTGAGCCGCCCGGTTTGGTCCCCCCTGAGCTGCCGTGGGACGACGTCTCCTCCTACTTCCCGATCTCTTCTGTTTATTGTCACCATAATACAAGGTGACAATAGCCGTGCTCCCATTGTGTTCAACACGTACTTGGCTAAGCGGCCAAGCTCGTGCAGCACAGCCCCAAGGGTGTGTGTGTGTGTGTGTGTGTGTGTGTGTGTGTGTGTGTGTGTGTGTGTGTGTGGGGGAGAGAAACCTCGACGTTTGCTAAACACAACCGCATTCTGCGCTGTCTCGAGTAGGAATCCCTAATCGTGTAGTGTTATCTTTTTCGAGCATATGCAGACTAAGAAATACTTACTTTGAAACGATCTTCACTTTGAATTAAAGGAAAAACGACCGACTGTACGACTTGGGTTTAGAACGCGCGGTGCATTATGGGAGGAAAATGAAACTCGGAACAATCTTGTATGTGGAAAAGGATCGGTGAAGTCATTTCTCGTTCCATAATGAATAAAACAAAAAAACATAAAAATAAAAATAAAATAACTTAAAAAGTAGAAATAAATTAAAGTTAATAAAATAAACTCAACTAAAATAAAATAAATGAAATTAAAGTTAATAAAAAACAAACAAAAAAACCCCAAACATTTATTAATTAATAGAAATGAAATAAAAATTAATTAAAGTTAATAAAATAACTTAAAAGTAATAATAAATTAAAGTTAATAAAATAAAATAAAATAAATTAAAGTTAATAAAGTAAAATAAAATAACATTTATTAATTAATAGAACACACACACACACACACACACACACACACACACACACACACACACACACACATATATATATATATATATATATATATATATATATATATTATATATGAGGATTTTACATAAGTCAAACAGAAAAGATTACTCATTAAAAGGTTCGAGCTGCGCTGTCCAAACAGCGGTTACCTCAATATAGTTAATACACAAGTGTTAATACACATGCCGATTCCAGTTTCCAGTGGCTGACACAGAGTTGCGAGGCAATCCTCAACAACTAATTGCCTGGTAAATACGTCAACTTTCGTGGAGTTCGCACAGGGATGTAGGCCTACATGTTGTAACTATAAGTCGCAGTTCACCAGCACTTTGTCCACCAAACACAGCGGTTACCTCAATATAGTTAATACACAAGTGTTAATACACACGGCGATTCCAGTGTCCAGTGGCTGACACAGAGTTGCGAGGCAATCCTCAACAACTAATTGCCTGGTAAATACGTCAACTTTTGTGGAGTTCACACATGGATGTAGGCCTACATGTTGCGGTTACCTCAATATAGTTAATACATAATGTATGTACATGTTATAACTAAAAGTAACATCGAGGCATTATCTCTTCATTAGACTGTCAATCATACACACTGATTAGCTGGTTATATATATTTTAAGTAAGTGGCACATGTAGGTAAGTAACAAAGTACAGTAAACAAAGTGACACCTGCAGGTAAGTAACAACAAGGCACAATTCACCAGTACACTATCAACCAAAAAAGTGGTAAGCTGGTTAATTACATAATAATTGTTTACTTCAAGTAATAGATACAGAGTTGTGAGGCAATCCTCAATAACTCTTCTTGTTAGCAGGTGAATACACTTTCCTTGAATTCAATTCAGAAATATATGTGGGCAATAAAATCACCAGTATTATTAACACCAAATTATTCAGTTCCACTGGTACATAATTGCGAGGCCATCCTCAACAAGGCACACATCAAATTTGGTATATCTTGTTCAACTCTCTGGCCTCTGGCGAGCAAGGGGCAACAGTAACGTTTTTACGTACTGGCAAACGAGAGAAATATGTTTCATTGCCACCCCCCCCTCCCCACCCCCACACACCCACCCCGACGTTTTTAGAAGAAAACTCAGAAAAAAACTCAGAAAAAAGACAGGTAAGTAACAATTTAAAACTTAGTACTTATGTTTTAGTTATTTTTAGAGAAATTAATGAACTTTTGTTTGCTTAAAAAAAAAAAATATATATATATATATATATGTATATATATATATATATATATATATATATATATATATATGTGTGTGTGTGTGTGTGTGTGTGTGTGTGTGTGTGTGTGTTCTATTAAAGGGACACACCCTAGTTACGTTTATTTGTTAACTATTACGGCGTTGTTTTTCGCCATTAAACCCCATTTTTCACAAATAAAATTGCACTTTACTTACATTTTATTATTTAGAATACACATTTCCATTCACCTGAAGTGCTTTTTGGTAATCCTGATGTTTGTAAAACCACGAAATGCATTTTTTCACAAAACGTGTTGTCGAGAAAAAACCGTTAAGCAAGCGAGGTCCAATCTATTTTTAATGTCACAGACGTTGGTATATCACGTGACCGTTATCATTTTGGTTCGGTTTGTTTTCTCGTGCGCGGTTTGCGCAATCAACATCCGATTTGTTGTTGTTCATTTGTGAGATTTTTCTTCACAGTTCGTGAACATTTTCAGTAACAATAAAGTTCAGACAAGTAAGTGTCTCAATACAAAACGTTACAAACCCTTAAAACCAATACTTTTGCTAAGTCTTACGATATCTGGAGAGGGGATACAACCAGGACAGAACAGTTGGAACATGTCCAGGAGAGGTGAAACAAACGCACCCCAAGTCTGTGAAATTTGTCGTGACGTAGGCATTGTTGTGCTTCTACCGGTGACATCAGAATACTAACTTTCAAAATTATTTCAAGCAATTGGGACATGGGGATTCCCATGGTATTTATCGATATAAAACCTGCTTTTTCACTCCATTTGATAAAAACGTGATCTAAGTGTGTTACAGGTTTGTAGATTAACCAAATTATAATTTATTTTCGCTGGATGGAACTAGGGTGTGCGGCTTTAATTAATAAATGTTATTTTATTTTACTTTATTAACTTTAATTTATTTTATTTTATTTTATTAACTTTAATTTATTTTTATTTCATTTCTATTAATTAATAAATTTTATTTTATTTTATTTTATTTTATTAACTTTAATTTCATTTCATTTATTTTATTTTATTAACTTTAATTTATTTTATTTTATTTTATTAACTTTAATTTATTTCTACTTTTTAAGTTATTTTATTACCTTTAATTTATTTCTACTTTTTAAGTTATTTTATTAACTTTAATTTATTTCTACTTTTTAAGTTATTTTATTAACTTTAATTAATTTTTAGTTTTATGGTTTTTGTTTTATTCATTATGGAACGAGAAATGACTTCACCGATCCTTTTCCACATACAAGATTGTTCCGAGTTTCATTTTCCTCCCATAATGCACCGCGCGTTCTAAACCTAAGTCGTACAGTCGGTCGTTTTTCCTTTAATTCAAAGTGAAGATCGTTTCAAAGTAAGTATTTCTTAGTCTGCATTTGCTCAAAAAAGATCACACTACACGATTTGGGTGGGAAAATGTGGTGGTAGTCGCTATTTCAACCACAATTCCGTTCCAAGCAAAATTGCTCGGAACGGCTCTGTGTTTGCAAATGGAAAATGTCGTCGGCAATATAAACTCAGTAATGTGCATTTACATTCGAGTTTATTTTTATGAACTACTCCGGTGCTAGCCCACCGGTGGAGGAAGCTGGTGCCAGGGTTCAACGCAAAGTACTTCATCTCGTTTTCGTAGTCGCCAACCATTTCCTAGAACAGGTAACCTCCGTTTTTGGGCTTAGTCGGACTTAAACAAATTTTGGCCGTCGTTCAAAATGTTATGTTTATTTTTTTTGTAAGTAGTCCGACGCACTTTATTTTGGCAGCCCGTTGAAACTGCTCAAATCACCTTGAAACCTTTTTGTCCGAGCACTCAAACTTTATCTTTGGGACTTACATTTTCGTCCAGACATGTGCAGAATGCTTTAGCTAATTTTCGGACTTAGGTCTTTGACCTAGTTAATAAAATCTTTTTGGAAATTCCGCCCACGTTAAACTTACCCCCCCCCCCCCCCCCCCCCCCCCCCCCCCTCCCGGCCCGGACTTAGTCACTGGCCCGTGACAGGCGTGCGCGAAACCTTCGTGGTATATGAGCACTTTAAAATATATTGACGTGACTAAGATACATATCTGATTCCTCTTGTCTGCATGCCTGTACAAGTAATTTGTTACCGGGCAATTTTACAAACTCCAAGTTGATCCGCATCTTGAGAAGCGGGTGACTGCGAGTTAGTTTCATTACTTTTGAGTTTGAATGTGGCCTAGATTACAAATAACATTTAATGAAAATCAAAAATTGGGCAGGCGTAGGCTGGAGGGTGTGTGTGTGTGGGATTCGGCTAAAACAATGTTTACAGGCTGTTAGGCTATTTGTTACAGATATTCAGCGAACATGTAGACAAAGGGTCCGCTAAGTTGATATTCGACCCCACCCCCAGGTCCAGACCACGCTTCGCCCATGGGATTCTGCGTTCTGTGAAGAAAACAAAACGTTGATAGCCTATTTTAAATGCTTCGATATTAGACTTGTACCCGAGATAGCAGCTTTAATATTGGTAAACTGATAACATTTTGAGGTTCATATAAACAAGTCCAGTACAGATAAGTAAACAGTAGACTGATGCTCAGTTGGTGGACTGGCGCTTCGTTATCACTATGGATAACTCTGCTGATGTCGGTACGATATTTTTTAAAGTTCATTTTTACAATAAGACGACAATATTTCATTTCATTTTTCATTTGTTATCATTTATTGTCGTAAATACACAGGTCTTAAGCATGCTATCCAGGGCACATTTCTCAGCAATCTGTGCATCTATGTCCAGGACGCGGTTAATAGTTAATTGTTTAGTGGTCAGTCGAAGTAAAATCGACGAAATGTTATTTACTCATCGAATCGTTAAAACTAACTCTGGCGTGGAGCCCGTATTGGGGATGCGAACGCAATACTAACCAGCATTAACACCACTATGCCACCGACTGCATTGCTTCTGATGGTTTGAACCGCTTTCGGGTCGAACCCGTTAAAACCGTCTTCTACAATTTAAAAGGGTGTGGGGTTTAGCTCAGTCAGTTGAGTGCTCGTGTATGGTGCTTGCGTCGTAGGATCGAACCACCTCGGTGGATCCATTCAACTGATTATGTTTTTCTCGTTCCAACCAGTGCACCACAACTGGTCAAAGGCCGTGGTATGTGCTTTCCTGTCCGTGGGAAAGTGCATATAAAAGATCCCTTGCTGCATTAAGAAAATATAGCGGGTTTCCTCTATTAACTACGAGTCAGAATTACCAAATGTTTGACATCCAATAGCCGATGATTAATATATCAATGTGCTGAAGTGGTGTCGTTAAACAAAACAAACTTTTATTTCACGAGAAAAACTTGATACGAAGTGGTAGCAGATTTAGTTTCCTATTTATTTGACACCCAAAAGCCGATGCATGTTTTTGTGTTGGGGTGTCGTTAAACATCTTTTCTATTCTATTTTATTCCCATTTATTATAAATAATAAAAGTAATGTCTCTGTTTACAGGGACATTCCTGAGTTTGCTGCAATTTTAAAGATATTATCGACTAACAGAGACTCTTTAACGATTGTAATTACATATCACATATATGTTTTCTGCATAAAATATTAGTGGCTGTATATTAAACTCTGATGACTACGAGTCAGAATTACCAAATGTGTTGACATCCAATAGCCGATGATTAATAAATCAATGTGCTCTAGTGGTGTTGTTAAACAAAAGAAACTTTCTGTTTTTCTACAATATAAAATATAACCCGATTAGTAGTAATTTCATAATACTTGACTACTGAAGGTGAAACAATCAATCAATCATACAGATCCAGTGTTAAATTTTACAAATATAAGTTAATTGCACGGAAGAACAGTATCATTACTGAGTAATAAGATCATTGCCAATAAACCTATTTTAATATTTCATTGTGCACATATATTTTTATAGGTCTATTCATTATTGGATGGTGCTTCTAAGTATTTGTTTTATTTTGGGGAAAAAAAGAAACAAGAAGCAGAGACATGTTTAATTTGACCCCTTCCTCCACCTCCATCGAGCTGATAAGTTTGAAATGGCGTCTAATACTCGCTAGATATAATTGAGGCACGACTTGCAAATACTTGTGTTAAAACAATCACTGAAAACTGTAGTGTATTTTTTTTTAAACGTGATGTCATTTAATATTTCCTTCTGAATTCCTATCACTGGCGTAGCTAAGGTGTTATATTGAGAGGGTCCCTCGGATGGGGTGCGGGTAGGACACCCACAGTGCCTTTAACATGGGCGACAGGCAAATATATAATTGTCGCATTTCGGTTAAGTCCCTCTAATCGGGAAGGAGAACAAAAGAAAGAAATGTTTTATTTAACGACGCACTCAACACATTTTATTTACGGTTATATGGCGTCAGACATATGGTTAAGGACCACACAGATCTTGAGAGAAACCCGCTGTCGCCACTACATGGGCTACTCTTTCCGATTAGCAGCAAGGGATCTTTTATTTGCGCTTCCCACAGGCAGGATAGCACAAACCATGGCCTTTGTTGAACCAGTTATGGATCACTGGTCGGTGCAAGTGGTTTACACCTACCCATTGAGCCTTGCGGAGCACTCACTCAGGGTTTGGAGTTCGTATCTGGATTAAAAATCCCATGCCTCGACTGGGATCCGAACCCAGTACCTACCAGCTTGTAGACCGATGGCCTAACCACGACGCCACCGAGGACGGTCATCCATGGACAGAGCCCACTGATGCAGTATAACATAAATACACTAGTGGTTCATCGAACCGATTACAAAATGACAAGCGCTGGACAACACGCTTGTGAAACCAATAACACACGAAAAATGCGTGCATTGCTAATAAAAATTTTTACATTACTAAACACACAAACACCTAGAAACAGATTAGTTAAATACCTTGGCTGTGGGCTATGGACCGAACTGGCTGTTGGCTACTGTGGTTGATATCTAATCAACTCCTCACCCTATAAACAAACATCATAATATACTGAACAGCATTGAAAACGCACCACCAGTTGATGATAACAAATGTGAATGGGGCGTATATCAGCATTAAAAATATCAACGAATAAGTACCGTACTACCTTATAGACCATGCATGACGACGAATAATTTAACAAAACGACTGCCTGAACACTCCATGAAACACAACTCCAAAACACAACATATTGCATGCATAGCATGGAAAATGTAAAGTGAATGTGCAAATCATGTTGATTGGGGTTATGAAAGATGGTGTCTGAAAAGTCACTTTCATTTATGAAGTAGTCTTTGAGGGAACGTTAAACAAGTGATGGCAAGGTTGACTGCCGAGGAACGTGAACGTGCCTAATGCCCGGCGCAGACGAGCGGTTTTTTTTAACGCATGCGTCTTGCGTTAAAAAACGCATCCGTACGAACGCAGTAAAAACGCATCGTGTGCGACCCCCTCTGCGTTGCGTCTATTAGCGCTGCGTCGATTTTTCAAACATCAAATATGTTTGATTTTAGACGCACAATCGCATCCGTCTTCTGCCGCATCCGTCTAAAAACGCACGTGTGCGACTACTTGCGTCTGCGTTGCGTTCACATTTTTATATTGACCAATCATTTGTCTATTCAGTAACATGCCTTTCATGTTACGGTGGCTGCCATTCTGGACAGGTCAAACGAAGTGTTATTCCAAATTCACTTTCTATGAAGTTAGGGTATTTATAGCCATATATTACGAAAGTATATTGTGAAAATAGTGATCCAGTAAAATCACGGTATTTTGTGCATACCACCGTAGGAAATGTATTGCAATTTATGAAAAAAAACAAGCCAATGTCATATATCAGTGTGAAACAGCATATAATGAAATTAACAATTATTGGTTTCAGTGATGAACAGACCCGACCATTAAAAATGACTAACATGTAAATGTTTCAACACAAATGATTTCCAACTGCTCATCTTTGAAACAAAGACTAAGCATGTGTAATTAATGACATTTCTAAATAGATGAAATTAAAAAATATAAATTATTGCATTCATTGTACTATGCCTAATAATAATAATTAAAACAAACAATTGTGAAATAAGAAAGATTTATATCGTAATAGTATATTGTACATAATGATTTAAATAAAGTTTATTATGTTTTAAAATGTATTAATAAATTACATTTAATCTTTGTTATTTTTCCTAGAGTAAAGTATAAATAAATTAATTAATAAAAGAAATCGTCAGTGGATCGCAGGAACGCATCGCAGGTAGGCGCACACGAGACGCATCCGTCTGCGTTTTTTTAACGCAGACGCATGCGTTAAAAAACGCTCGTCTGCGCCGGACACTCTACAAGGTATGCTTCAAGTCGGCATTTCGAGTAGTCATCGCACAGCGGTTTGAATGTCACCATTCAACAATCACTAGACTCCACAGGAGATACCAGCAGACTCGTGTTTCATTCTGTTGTAACTTTATCCAAGTGTGTTACAGGTTTGTAGATTAGGCCTACCTAAACTTAGTGTCCATTTATACGGGCTGAAACTAGGGTCTGCGCCTTTAAGAACATATGAGCCGTCACATGGGAAAACCTACAACTTAGCAAAAAAAAATGTTTGTCTTATTTTTTTGTTAAATCACAAAATTAAATCTCAGGTATTTGGGCTCTATCTTAATTATATCTTGTAAAAATACAGCATTAATGACGTCACGTTTTCAAAATCAAAGTAGACGGCGTCAAAATGAAATTTCAACGTTATTACCTTATTTTAGGTTACTTGCCGCCCAATTTCAATGAAATCAATTGATTTGGAATCGGTACTTTTTTCATTTTATTTTTACCCAGTATTTTAAGTTATATATTCCGATTTTTTCTTTAAAGCGATATATTCCGATTTAATTTTTTTAAATAACTCTACAGATCTCATACATGAATGTAATACTAATTAGTGTGAGATATGAAATTTAGCAAACCACAACATTTCGCACCAATGTTTTCAATTTTCTGTTACATATTGCACCCCACCCCATTTTATTCAGATTCCTGTATCCACTATGGAGTAATTTCATATTTTGTTGGTGTCGTACTGTCGAACGATATTGTTTCATTCTTCGGTAATTGGTAGTGGACATGTTGTAAAGGGTCGAATGGTTTTATATTTAATTTTGTTTGTTGTGACAAGTGTTCTCGCTGCTCCATTTAAGCGGGGCGGCCGGCCCGCTATTGCATTTTGCCGCCCCACTTTCGTGATTTGCCGCCCCTTTATTTTTCTCTATCCCTCTTTATTTTCCCGCACCCTACTATATTTTACAGAACCCAGCTCCGCTATTTCATATTGGACACTTTTTTTCACATTGAAAACAAAAAATCGATCAGTCAGCACACTCGACATCAAAGAAAACAAGCCGCGGTGTGGAAACATTTCAGTAGCTTACGATAGTTACTGTAACGTAATTTAACACTATTTTAACAGCCTCGGTCAATCAGTCTTTTGTGTTCACTAACTTTCGTCTGATATTTTGTTCTCAATTGCAGATGTAGTTGGTCATAACTGATGATTTTTAATTCTTTATAAAATATTAGAAACTTTTCATTTTGGGGGTATCACCGCTTATAAAAATAACGGAAGTGGCAGTGTTCATCATTAAAAGTTTGGGGTTTTTTGGACGCCAAATTATATATACACCGCCTTTACAAAAAACGAAACTACTTTTTATCACCTGACGATATCAGTGCGATCGATTCATTCGATGAAGAAATAAAAAGAACACAGACATCTTATCCCAGTTTAGGGGATCACCTTTATTGTTTTTTAGATATCTTGAAATCTTTATTAAAATAATATTAAAACAAGGGGTATGTCTTTTCGCAAAGTCGACCAATATCCAACGACAGGCCTACACACAATCTGATTATAAAATTAGCTCTACTGGGTTTATCAGTAGATCTAACAGCATTGCGTGGACTCCCATGTCCAGGTGACATTTCATCTATAAATAACAATTTAAATATCGACCAATTACACTTCGCCTTTTATAGCGTTATTCGGGAGCATACACATTCTAAAAATACCGGGCGAGACTATTTATGCAATAGTCGAACTTGTTGGTCTATTTTAACATTGTAAAAACAGGGGGATAAGTGCAGTAATAAACTCTGGATTGTACACTAGTCTAAACAGATTTTATGGCTATACCATCACGGTTTTTTTTTTTCGTTTTGAAACTAATTTTATATAAACATTTTATATTGCAATTAGTTTCCGGCATACCTCGTAATTCACCCGAATAATTTCGTATACCCTCGGCATAATCCTGAATGTTTTAAAATTCTTTTCAAATCACTGGCATGATTTTGCAAGTAAGGTTCTGATTGGTCGAATGAAAGGTCAACGGGACATAAGCTCCAACGGGCTGCTGTTAGATCCACATGTAATAGTGGAGCTAATTTTAATTAGATTGGCCTACACATAGCCCAAGTACTCGGGCTAGCCTATACAGTAACCATGTTTCCCACCCTTTTGTTCTTTTTCTCTTTTGATTTCTTTTTAGGGGTGGGGATGGAGGGGGTTTCCGCCCTCCTTTAATTTTTACCCAGCGAGAATATTATGTAGGCCTACATTTCCTCCTTTTTCAATTTCCATTTCCCTCAACTTCAAAATATGGTCATAAATTTGATTTTCAGATTATTATCTAAAAGACAATCCACTGCATCCTTTCTGTAACTTGTGCTAATTGGATCAGGTTCAGTGTCATTCTGCTCACTGGTGTTAATCTACTGGACTGTATTTATCATATTCATCCAATACAGTTAAATTTAAAGTTAGAGAACATTTATTTATTAATCATCGGCTATTGGATGTCAAACATTTGGTAATATTGACCTATAGTCTTACAGAAGAAACCCGCTACATTTTTCTATTAGTAGCAACGGATGTAGCACCATCCCACAGACAGGATAGCACATACCACGGCCTTTGATATGCCAGTCATTGTGCACTGGATGGGACGAGAAATAGCCCAATTGCTCCACCGACAGGGATCAATCCCAGACCTACCGCGCATCAGGCGGGCGCTTTACCACTAGACATTACAAACAACTCCGACTAGGTTCCGGAATTGTGCATCCATATGTGTTTTTGCTGTTTCTTTTAAATGCTAGAACACTGAGATGTGTGCCCAGGACAGCTTGGTTGAACTTTAATGGGATATAAGCACGAAAATAAAGTTGAACTGAATTGAACTAGAACATGTCTTAATGAAATGAAATGAAAATGTTTTATTTATTTAACGACACACGTAACACATTTTATTTACATGTCTTAATGATGCTATTTTCAATTTACCTACCGGCCTCGGTGGCGCAGTGGTTAAGCCATCGGTCTCAAGGCTGGTGGGTACTAGGTTCGGATCCCAGTCGAGGCATGGGATTTTTAATCCAGATACCGACTCCAAACCCTGATTAAGTGCTCCACATGGAAAAAATTCTTTGTGATCGTACTTAATTTCTTTACACATGTAACCCCTACTGACGTCAAACATCAGTGGTTCCAATTCTAGCCACGTGTAAAGCGCCCCTATTATGGGAAGGGTCTATACGGAAATATAATTAAGTAGAACAAACGCAAAACAATTCATTGCAATTTATTAAATTGTATTTACATAAACAAGAAATTATCATTTTTGGATTATCAAAGCTAAATACAGTTTTGTTTGGTTGGCTCTTATTTATTCTTTAACACTCGGATATTATGTACAATTAAATTTTTTAAATAATAATCACAAAAAGAGAGAAAGAAAGAAAGAAAGAGAACGAGAGAAAGAAATTACAATACTTACGATAAAATTTAATAACAAAACACAAGTGACTGAATAATTTGATTTATAAAACAACAATAACTGGGGCCGAAACGACTAGGGTTGTGGGGCCCAAACGTCTGGGGCCGAATGTGTAGCGGGGCCGAAATGTCTCTAAAGCATTAGATACATATTATTCGAATCCGGGTCTAAAAATCAATGGATATAGGACAAATCAATGAATAAATGTACTTTATTAACAAAATAAAAATGAGTGCGAATCGAAACATGGGGCGAAACGAGTCGGTTAGAGGTACGAATCAACCCTGTTCAAAATGACTCGGGTGAACTAGTAATAAGGGCGAAACGACCTGTTACCATATTATGACAGCTGAATACCTCGTCCCTGGATTCATTGAAAACTGGTCTGGTAGACGTGTTCAGAGTAACGCTTCCCGCCGAGGCCAATTGCTTGATTGGTATCAAGATTCATCGAAGAGGCACCGTGACACTAGCTGTACTTGAAAGACTTTTACCGATAGCTGCTAGCTGAACACACAACATGACAGGTATGACAAAAAAATGATTGCTTGGCTATTGTTGCGATTCTCCGATCCATCTATAACTCGTTCCGCCTAAATTATTATAATCCAAAGATTGTAATAACCAACTGCGCAAGCGCGGCAATTGTTGGTCCTTTTCGGTGGTTTTCCATTTGATATTTGATGTATTACCAGTTCGAGGGAAATATAGCTAATAACACAGACGGGACCGATAGTTTAGTTCGAGCTAAGGCTTATAGTCGACTCTGGACGTATTCGACCCATCATCAGTTAATATAAGGGTTTACCGGACAAAAAACTCGGGACTTCGTTTTTGGTTCGAGCGTTGCGGTGTGATCGACCCTTCCGAGGTCGAGCAAACGAGATTCTACTGTATATATATATATATATATATATATAAATATATATATATATATATAGATAGATAGATAGATAGATAGATATAATACATTGCATATATACTTTTAAATACTTATAAACATTACCTTTTCCCTAGTGTGAACTACATTTAACATTTTATATGTAGCTACAGTTAATACAGATTATTATGATTTTATATCTACCAATAGTTAATATTTAAATCATAATGGAAAATAATGTGCACAACAATTATATAAATGTATACATGCATGTTAGCCAAACCTGTGTAACCGTCGTAGAAAAGATGAAAATATATTAAAAATTTCGGGAATAGCTCAGTAATATATCGGTGTTAATGGCTTGCTGTTCAGTGTGAATGTCGCACGGAGTAGCCGTGACCAATGGTCATATGACACCAGGATAAAATACCATTGACAAACTCCAGTTTGACGGGGAAGAAATGTTTTGAACTTATGCATACTTTTTCATCTGTTTGGTGAAACTCTTGCACATTTATTGTTTCATCGTTTTAAATAAAGTGACGGACCTGACAGCTGTGGCGGCACTACTCATGGCGGGTGTCACCGGTGGGGCAGGATATGCCCACCTTTCGCAAACACCTAATATCATCACTGTTTTCACAGTGATTCATGGGTGCATATTTATTGGATATTAAACGAGCTTCCATTTCGTATCATGTTTATGTCCCGAGTGAAATAATTGTCAGTTGTCACGAGCTTTATTATCCATAATCGATCTTAATTTATATTACTCAACTCGTTTGGTTGACGTTCCTGTAAGGTTGAAGTGCGCCATTCGATGACGTCACGAAGTGTTACGTCTCACTTGGGTTCTGGTGGGACGTATCACTGTGATATGTACCAAGATATCTTTTAACCATATGGGTAATAAAATCACAACTGTACTTATTCCAATGAGTTCTGTCCTGTGCTAATTTTTATTTAGTAAACTAGTCTGGGAGTGGCAGTCCTCTTTTTGGCAATGCAATACAGATGAAATTTCCAGTCAAGGATTTCCTCGGGAATGGTTATCCTCCTTAATTTTATGTCACGAGCGTAATCATTTCCATTTGTCAAAAACTGTAACCAGTGTAAATGAGCCTTAATTCACGAGGGGAGCGGAATTTAGCTCAGTTGGTTGAGCGCTTACTTGAGGTGCTTGCATCGCAGGATAGAACCACCTCAGTAGATCCGTTCAACTGATTGGGTTTTTCTCGTTCCAACCAGTGCACCACAACTTGTCAAAGGCTGTGATATGTGCTTTCCTGTCTGTGGGAAAGTGCATATAAAATATCCCTTGCTGCATTAAGAAAATATAGCGGGTTTCCTCTATTAACTACGAGTCAGAATTACCAAATGTTTGACATCCAATAGCCGATGATTAATATATCAATGTGCTGAAGTGGTGTCGTTAAACAAAACAAACTTTTATTTCACGAGAAAAACTTGATACGAAGTGGTAGCAGATTTAGTTTCCTATTTATTTGACACCCAAAAGCCGATGCATGTTTTTGTGTTGGGGTGTCGTTAAACATCTTTTCTATTCTATTTTATTCCCATTTATTATAAATAATAAAAGTAATGTCTCTGTTTAAAGGGACATTCCTGAGTTTGCTGCAATTTTAAAGATACTATCGACTAACAGACTCTTTAACGATTGTAATTACATATCACATATATGTTTTCTGCATAAAATATTAGTGGCTGTATATTAAACGTGTTTCTGATCGTTGTAATATTTGTACTAGGTTAAATGTCATATTTGAAGACAAAATCCAGTTTGGGCTTCTTATAAATATTAAGACGACCAGAAACACATTGAATATGCAGAAACTGATATTCTAAACCAGGAAATATATTTAATATGTATGTTTAATCGTAGAAATATTTTATTAGTCAGAAACATCTTCCAATGCAGCAAACTCAGGAATGTCCCTTTAAAACCACACATTTAAAATCTCAACGTTCCGTCAACTAAATGTTGACTATTTATTAAACAATAGTTGACTCATAAACATTCGTTGAATGTGCATGTTCAAATTCGATGTCATATCGTATTGTATTTTGAATTTGAATCGTGTGGCTAACATATCCTATTATATTCTGGGATTTGTTTTATATAAATGATAGTGGAAATAAATATTTTGACTATGTCATCTTAACGAGAGAAAATCAAGGTGGGTATCAATAATATGACCTTAAGCAACTGGTTCAGTGCGTTTTACTGTGTTTTGTGTACGGTAACCGTTTTACTGTTTTGTGTACGGTCACCGTTTTACTGTTTTGTGTACGGTCACTGAACCTGTAGTGTGTCTGTAATGAACATATATTTAAGATAAAGTAAAGTTTGTTTTATTTAACGACGCCACTAGAGCACATTGATTTTTTTTATCTTATCATCGGTTATTGGACGTCAAACATATGGTGATTCTGACACTGTTTTTTTTTAGAGGAAACCCGCTGTCGCCACATAGGCTACTCTTTTACGACAGGTAGCAAGGGATCTTTTATTTGCGCTTCCCACAGGCAGGATAGCACAAACCATGACCTTTGTTGAACCAGTTATGGATCACTGGTCGGTGCAAGTGGTTTTACACCTACCCATTGAGACTTGCGGAGCACTCACTCAGGGTTTGGAGTCGGTATCTGGATTAAAAATCCCATGCCTCGACTGGGATCCGAACCCAGTACCTACCAGCCTGTAGACCGATGGCCTAACCACGACGCCACCGAGGCCGGTCATGTTTAAGATAACATCAGTGATAAATAATTGCATGTTACTCTATATTAAGGCCTGTGCTCCAGTGGTGTCGTTAAGCAAAAAAAAAGAGAAAACTTTCTATATTAAGGCCAGAGAAGCATATTGTATAGTCATTGACATCCTGAATAAGAAAAAGTATTTAATATGCAATTTTTGTCGCTAAACATGTTTGATTACTCAGAAACATCCTTACAATGACAACAAATTCACGATATCTCTTTTAGCCTTTTAAGGCTGTGCCATTTTTGTGATACAGAATTATTTGTTACTTCTATTACATATATAGGATTGCACTTGTATTTTTTTTAATAATCATTTTTGAAAATTGAATAGCAAAAAAAGGTCCTGAGACAAACAATGCCTGCAAAAGAGCAACAGGTGCAGGTGGGTCCTGTAAGGACACCGAGTCGAAGGACAAGACGGACGTGGAGATGACGATGGGGAAACACGTCGGGCTGACCACCGCGGTGTCGCTCATAGTGGGCTCCGTCATCGGTGAGTACGGAGTTACCGTTACTGCCGTGTCGCAACGGTCACCATTGGATACATTATAAAATGTATTGGTTAAATATATAATATTTTCTAAACAACTGATCTTTGACACCCAACAGCCGATGTGTATGTTTGTACTGGGGTGTCGTTAAATATTCCTTCCTTCCTTCTTTCATGCATTCATTCATTCATTCATTCATTCTAATTAACTGATGGAAATAATTGATATTGTTATTTTTTAATTATATCATTGATTGTTTTCATTATCCATACAACCCACATATCTTTTCTTTGTTGTTGATCAAAATTCTATACGTCAGCAAAAGCTAAGCATCAGTTATTTTTCCCTAGATTTGTTCTATTTGTATGATTACATGGAATCAAATTATTGTTTAATGTTCAAATATTGAATCAGAAACGTGTAAAAGCCATACAAACATTTAAAAGGTTATTATATTTTAATCAGAGGTTTTCAATGAGTACTAATTTGCTGAATTTTACAGTATTTTTAGGTTATGTACATGTAGTGATAATTGCTGGATCGAATGATACCTTTTTGCTGCATCTAGGATCGATTCCCGTCGGTGGGCCCATTGGGCTATTTCTCGTTCCAGCCAGTGCTCCACAACTGGTGTAAAAAAGGCCGTAGTATGTACTATCCTGTCTGTGGGATGGTGCATATAAAAGATCACTTGCTGCTACTCAATAAGAGTAGCTCATGAAGTGGCGACAGCAGGTTTCCTCTAACAATATATGTGTGGTCCTTAACCATATGTCCGACGCCATATAACCGTGAATAAAATGTGTTGAGTGCGTCGTTAAATAAAACATTTCCATCCTTCCTTTCCATTGCTGCCAATATCAGGATATACACTGTTGACATCATGGTGGCATCAGTACTTGAAGTATCCGCCTCAAATAACGGCGCTGATACCCCGTACTCAGGATGAATCACCCATTTGTAACGAGGGGATTCTAGATGCAATTCTTCTCTACGTCTGTATAGATATTTTTCAAAATAATAGATCATATCCATTGACTGAAAATGTTCCATAGAGATTCTGTTGGGTTTAAATCTATAAACCACAGAAAACCTGAGTGGTGTTTAACTTTTGCTGCATATATAGTTAGTATGGGGTGGGAGTTAGCCCAGTGGTAAAGCGCTCGCTTCATGCGCGGTCGGTTTGGGATTGATCCCCGTCGGTGGGCCCGTTGGGCTATTTCTCGTTCCAGCCAGTGCACCACGACTGGTATATCAAAAACGGTGGTATGTGCTATGCTGTCTGTGGGATGGTGCATATAAAATGTCGCTTGCTACTAATGGAAAAATGTAGCGGGTTTTCTCTCTAAGACTATATGTAAAAATTACCAAATGTTTGACATCCAACAGCCGATGATTAATACATGAATGTGCTCCAGTGGTGTCGTTAAACAACATAAGCTCTATATAGTTAGTATATATAAGAACATTAAAGGAACATTCTTGAGTTTGCTGCATTGTAAGATGTTTCCGACTAATAAAATATTTCTACGATTAAACTTACATATTAAATATATTTTCTTGTTTAGAATATCAGTGTCTGTATATTCAATGTGTTTCTGGTCGTCTTAATATTTGTAAGAAGCCCAAACTTGATTTTGTCGTCAAATAATTTCGTACGTACGAAAAAATCTTTTTTAGGAAATTAAATTAAATTTCACCTAGTATGATCAGAAACACGTTTAATATACAGCCACTAATATGTTATGCAGAAAAATATATTTAATATGTAATTACAGTCGTCAAAAGTCTCTGTTAGCAAATGCAGCAAACTCAGGAATGTCCCTTTAAAAGTGTCCTTAAACATCGCACACCCGTTAATGATTTGTTTTGTTCGCAGGTTCTGGGATATTTATATCACCGAAAGGTGTTTTAGAAGACACGGGATCCGTGGCTCTCTGCCTCATTGTGTGGACAGGGTCCGGGATAATTGCATTTCTAGGTAAGACTTACGATGCAAACGTATAACTGTTTAAAGCTAATAATGTTTGGGACTATGATGTTCAATGATATATTTAGGACATATCCCTTTACAGCATATAGTGATGTCCATCATGGGTGTAGGCCTATGTTACGTCTTAGTCCTGTTTTGTTTCTAATTTTTATTAATGAATTTATAAATGAAATGAGTAATAGTAATCTTAGAGGGATTTTTGTGAATGACAATATTAATGATACACTAATGCTTCTCTTTGCTGATGATGGTGTACTTATTGATGATACAGTAATAGGTTTGCAAAAACGCTTGATGTGGTAAATAGGTTTTGTGTAAAATTGCAATTAGAATGTAATAATAATCAATCTAATATAATGGTATTTGGAAATGTTGGGTATTTAAGACGTAACGAGAAATGTTTTTTATAAGGACATTCAATTAACCACTATGTCATATTATAAGTATCTTGGTATAACATTCTCTTCTCGTTTGAAATGGTATAAGGCTTGCTAGTCTTTATCTATTCAAGCGAGTAAAACCTGTATTCCTATTTTTACTTTATTTAGCGATACCCTACATTAGCATATAGTATTGTCCAGAATATATTTGATACTGAAATAGCCCCTATTTTACTATATAATTATGAAATGTCAGGATGTACTTGTCGAGAATCGATTGAAAAAGTACAAAGTAATTTTTAAAAAAGGTATTTAAGAGTTTCAAAGAGAGTATCATCAAATGCTGTGCTTCGGGAAATAGGTGGAGATCATTTCTGTGTGAAATACGTTAGCTGTTGTATAAACTACTGGAGTAAATTGTTACGTATGGATTCATCCAGATATCCCAAAGCTTGTTATGCTACGCGGTCTCGTGGTATAATATTCGTACGCACTATAAACTCGTGGAATAAATAACATGGCAAAACAACTGGTGTGTGGTTCTAGTTGTATATTTGTCACAATATAAAGAACTCTTGAAATTCGTTTCTAAATTTAGGTGTTTGTCACGTACATTAAAAGTACAGAAGAGCAGATATAACCCAGTTATAGAAAGAAATGTGTAATCTCAATCAAGTTAAAGATGAATATTATTTTCTTTTAGTATGTTCATATTATAATTTAAGCAGGAAATATTTCATATCAGAATATTTTATAGCAAATCTGTAAAGAGAAAAACATATTTATTGATTTCAACCCAAAATATGAAGTGTATTAAATGAATATCCTTGTTTCTAAAGATAAATCTACCAGTTTAAATTGAATATGTATTGTAATTTGTACACGATTAGCGCACGATAAATTTGTTTTAAAAGTAGTTATCTTGGTCATGTGGCCTCAATAACTGAATAAATATCTTATCTTCTCTTTGTCTAGTCTTGGGAAGTAGTATATACTACAACATACCATTAATTAGGCCTGGATTGTGTTTAGCATGAAATGCACTTTCAGTCAATACAATTATCGAGACGACCTGGGCCCCGTTCCACGAAGCAATCTTAGCCCTAAGATTACTGTAGGCGCATAGCTACCCTATGCACTTAAGTTGATCTTAGGGCTAAGATCGCTTCGAAAAACGGGGCCCAGGAAAATTATTGATAAATAAATAAATAAATAAATAAATAAGCATAATAGCCGAAACTATTTTACACTACATAACAACTAGGCTCAGCGTGTTTAATTACACCTATTAGCGGAATATCTCTTCATGCTGAATCAAGGCGAAAAACACGTACATTTAAGAATTGCCCAATTCTATCATCTCAAATGTTATAAAATAATGTTTCTTACACACCCGTTTGTGGAACATCATTCGTTATTTTTGATAACACATACTTGTTTACACATGAACGTGTGTTAACAATTTCAAGACATACGACTGGCTGCTCCAAGGTGATGACCAGGTCACCAATGCCATACATCCAATTAAAAAAACCCCAGCACGATCGAAATCGATTACACCTGACAATCATTTGTCTGTGACGCGTAAGTGCAAGGGCTGTAAATAACTTTTAGTCGAAAAAGATGTTAACATTTGCTTAAAACCTTGTATTTGAGGATATGTAAGAAATAGAATAAAACATTCGTGTCGGTTAGATACCATTTATGTTACAACTCGTTGTTTAAAAACGTATCAAACACTCGCCTTCTCTCGTTAGATACATTTTAAAACAACTCGTTGTAAGCTAAATGGTATCTAAAGGCCACTCATGCATTATTCTCTATATATTTCTCAGTTATAAGTGCCATATTTCGCTACATGTATTTGTGATAAATAACCACAGCTTATTTCAAGGTGGACTGGTGTATGCAGAGCTGGGCATGATTGTGAAGAAGTCTGGAGGAGAGTATGCTTACATCCGACAAGCGTTCGGCAACGTCCTCGCATACCTGTATGCCTGGACATCGATCATGGTAATCAAAACGTCATCAATCGCCATTACTAGTCTGACCTTTGCAGAATATTTGACCACTTTGTTTGAGATGTGTGGTCAGTCAGAAATACCAAAAAACCTCATTGCTGCCATTGCACTAGGTAATGCATATATACTCTTCAAAAAAAGAAACGCAAAAGGGTACAAATGGGTTATAACTCCGATTTTATGTTTCCTACCGGTTCATGCTTTGTGAATATAAGGTCATTGCATGTCCCAAACACATTCCCACGGTTACATTCGATAAAACGCAGCTACTGTACAATAAAGTTCCAAAATGTGAATATTCGCAAAAACGCAGCCACGTGCAAACCATGTCACCACTGCACGTGCGTTGTCTGCACGTGCAACATGAACACCGACAGTATAAAAGTGCAGGGTGTTCGCTTGCCTGGCCTCTGTATCTGGCCGACAGTTGACAATCCAGGACATGCCACGTCTCAGTGAACCGCAGAGAAACAATGCCATCGGCCGACTAGACGCAGGCGAATCCAGAACGGCCGTTGCCAGGGCATTCCATGTGTCCCCAAGCACCATCTCCAGACTGTGGGACCGTTACCAGCAACATGGATCAACACGTGACCTCCCTAGATCCGGTCGACCACGGGTCACTACCCCCGGGCAGGACCGCTACATCCGGGTACGCCACCTTCGGGAACGATTGACTACTGCCACCTCCACAGCCGCAGCAATACCAGGTTTGCGCAGGATATCCGACCAGACCGTACGGAACCGCCTACGTGAGGTAGGAATTCGTGCGAGACGTCCAGTTCGAGGTGTCATCTTAAAACCACAACACCGTCGACTCCGACTGCAGTGGTGCCAGATTCATCGACAATGGCCTCAACTGCGATGGAGACAGGTGTGGTTCAGTGACGAGTCCCGATTTCTGCTCCGACGTCATGATGGAAGATGTCGCGTGTATAGGCGTCGTGGTGAACGTTATGCGGCAAACTGCGTGCAGGAAGTGGACAGATTCGGCGGGGGTAGTGTCATGGTGTGGGCAGCCATCTCACACACTGGCAGAACTGACCTGGTCCACGTGCAGGGCAACCTGAATGCACAGGGCTACACTGACCAGATCCTCCGGCCACACATCGTTCCAGTTATGGCCAACGCCAACGCAGTGTTCCAACATGACAACGCCAGGCCTCACACAGCACGTCTCACAACGGCTTTCCTACAGAACAACAACATTAATGTCCTTCCTTGGCCATCGATATCACCGGATTTGAACCCAATTGAGCATCTATGGGACGAGTTGGACCGACGCCTCCGACAGCGACAACCACAGCCCCAGACCCTGCCCGAGCTGGCAGCAGCCTTGCAGGCCGAGTGGGCCACCATCCCCAGGGACGTCATCCGTACTCTGGTTGCTTCAATGGGCAGGCGGTGCCAGGCAGTTGTCAACACACGCGGAGGCCACACCCGGTATTGACTCCAGATGACCTTGACCTTGGTGGTGTGTCCTATCACTTACTCACAATGGACTAGAGTGAATTGTGAAAAATCCTGCAACATTTGGTAATTATCGGACTCACCATTCAATAATTAAATCAATTCTCCAAAATGTTAGGACAATGTGGTTTTGCGTTTCTTCTTTTGAAGAGTATATAATGAAGGTATATAGGTATTAAGGTCTATAAGGCATGCATACATATATTATTATTATTACTATCATTATTATTATCATCATTATTATTATTATCATTATTATTATTATTGTTACATTTAACAATTTTGGTTCATATGTAAATATACATTAATACAATATATTGGTTACATAAAAACATCCAACATTATTAATTAAATACATTCCCAGTCTGGAGCTCGCAGCTGTAAGACATGTCTATTTCGCCTGTAGATGCACATTGCACTCGGAAATGGAGTTTTCTATTGGGATGTATGCGGCCATTGGAACTGATTTAACGATAGAACACTCCTCGTTTTGACAGCCTGCACATCCAGGGTGGATTCTGCTGGGACTCGGACCTGTGGTACCGAATCGCTCGCAACTTGCAGACTTGCCACGATATCTTCTGAGCTATCAAGACCTCCATAAAAAGCATGCTCTTTAACTCAACCATATGCATGGAGCTCACAAGCTACGCGGTCAGATCTCGCTTACGTGCATGAAACAGTGGGGAAACATGACACTGGCTAGTATGTATGTATGTATGTATATGTATATGTATATGTATATGTATATATCGATGTATGTATGTATATGTAGGCATGTCTATGTAACCCTCACTCGGTGGAAGTAAAATAAAAAGTCAACACTTCTGTGTGAGTCCTACATAATTTTTTATGGTGCCTTCAGGATAAAAACATATATTATTATATTATTATGATGCTATCAATGAATGAATGTGTATTAAATATAATATTATTAGTAATAAACTAAAATAAATAAATGCTAATTCAATAATATGAATTCAAATATTTCCAAGTCCTGAAATGAAAATAAACGTATATATATATTACCAATATTCAATAAATTAGTAACTGATATCACGACAAAGTAAATAATTAACTCTTAATATCAGGGTCGTGGGTTCGAGCCCCACGTTGGGCGCCATCTGTAACCCTCACTCGGTGAAAGTAAAATAAAAAGTCAACACTTCTGTTGCCTTCAGGAAAAAACTAGAACATCTGGCTTCAGCTTATGCTGAACTCACAGCAGTCTAGGAGTGATAACTTTAGATATCAATATAACGACTTTGTAGTTGGTTAATATTTTAAACAAATATTCTTATACGTGTGTCGATTTTGAAATGTCAAGATTGAATATCCAGGGTGTGGTTAATTTGGCGGGGGAAAAGATGGGATTTTTACCAGCATGCATTTCTACCTGTCGTGTGTCAATGTCTTCAGTCAAGTATTTACAACTACAAATGTTAAAATATTACTTTGTTTCAGTAAAGAAATGCTATTCAACAATACCTGCTATAAATGAATAGCATTATTTCACTGAAACCAGTACAACATCATACGTTCACTACTTGAGCAATGGTATTTTTTAAACAGATTTGAACGAAGATACAGTAGTTTTCTCTCTGCCTACAGTGACTATAGCGTTGGTGAATGGTTACAGCACAAATTTGGCAGCAAGAGTTCAGATCGCATTCACAGTGGCAAAAGTCGGCGCCCTTATTGTCATTATTGTTGGTGGAATGGTTAAACTGGCTAAAGGTAAATATTGTTTTTTTTTTTTTTTAAATATTTAACTATACAGTACTATATTTTCATCTCAAACGTATTGTACAAAATTATTTGTCTATAATAATCAGTGTATTAGATATGCTACCGTTAAATGTTGTATTACATAAATTGTGAATTACTGCATATCACTGTATTTTATTGTTAATTATATAAACGATACACTACCAGCTGATACATTATTATTAATACACGTACATTTGTTTGTTTCGGTTAACGACACCACTAGAGCAAACTGATTTATTAATCATCAGCTATTGGATGTCAAACATATGGTCATTTTGACACAGTTATAGAGAGGAAACCCGCTACATGTTTCCACCAGTAGCAAGGGATCTTTCATATGCACCATCCCACAGACAGGACAGCACATACTACGGCGTTTGATATACCAGTCGTGGTGCACTGACTAGAACGATAAATAGCCCAATGGGCCCACCGACGGGTATCGATCGTAGACCAACCGCGCATCAAGCAAACTTTTTACCACTGGGATACATTCCGCCCTTAATACACGTATGTATACACACCACAACAACACATGCACGACAACACACACGCACGCAATCACACACGCACACATAAACACACAGCAACACATAGAAAGTACATGGAAAACATAGAAAAGACATGTATAACACATTTGTTGCACTAAATTTCCAGGCTGGAGAATGGAGCTGATGACCGGATTTGAAGGCACCACGGAATCTCCTTCCACCATAGCACTGGCGTTCTATGGAGCTCTCTTTGCATACGATGGATGGTAAGTAACACATTGTCACGTACTAATAACTACGAAGAACAATACAACCCACGATTTAAACAACAATATGTATTTACAACAACACATTTAAATAAATAAACGTAAAACATACCACACCGTTTCAAACCACGTTTCAACCAAGTATTCAACACATTCCATACAACCCAACACACCATTCACATATAATCACAATAATAATAAACATGTTATGTCGTCACATAATATTGAATGAAATGTTCAGTCTTTCACGAGAACCCCCACAGTCCATAAAATAATTCACCACATCTTCGCCATCCAAAGAATAACCAGACCTCCACATCTCAGAAATGAATTAATTGAGTTTTGTTAGCATATGTCCACCATCACAACCCGCTTATTAAAAAGTTTTCCATCAAAGTTCTTCTCCACTAAGAAAGTCACCATCGAACTACCGAGTTAGCCATAGTTCTTCTCCACTAATAACTTCACCATCGAACTACCGAGTTAGCCATAGTTCTTCTCCACCAATAACTTCACCATCGAACTACCGAGTTAGCCATAGTTCTTCTCCACCAAGAACTTCACCATCGAACTACCGAGTTAGCCATAGTTCTTCTCCACCAAGAACGTCACCATCGAACTATCGAGTTCACCATAGTTCTTCTCCACCAATAACTTCACCATCGAACTACCGAGTTAGCCTTAGTTCTTCTCCACCAATAACTTCACCATCGAACTACCGAGTTCACCATAGTTCTTCTCCACCAATAACTTCACCATCGAACTACCGAGTTCACCATAGTTCTTCTCCACCAAGAACTTCACCATCGAACTACCGAGTTAGCCATAGTTCTTCTCCACCAAGAACTTCACCATCGAACTACCGAGTTAGCCATAGTTCTTCTCCACCAAGAACTTCACCATCGAACTACCGAGTTAGCCATAGTTCTTCTCCACCAATAACTTCACCATCGAACTACCGAGTTCACCATAGTTCTTCTTCACCAATAACTTCACCATCGAACTACCGAGTTCACCATAGTTCTTCTCCACCAATAACTTCACCATCGAACTACCGAGTTAGCCATAGTTCTTCTCCACCAATAACTTCACCATCGAACTACCGAGTTAGCCATAGTTCTTCTCCACCAAGAACTTCACCATCGAACTACCGAGTTAGCCATAGTTCTTCTCCACCAAGAACTTCACCATCGAACTACCGAGTTAGCCATAGTTCTTCTCCACCAAGAACTTCACCATCGAACTACCGAGTTAGCCATAGTTCTTCTCCACCAAGAACTTCACCATCGAACTACCGTGTGAGCCATAGTTCTTCTCCACTAAGAAAGTCACCATCGAACTACCGTGTGAGCCATAGTTCTTCTCCACTAAGAAAGTCACCATCGAACTACCGAGTTAGCCATAGTTCGTCTCCACTAAGAAAGTCACCATCGAACTACCGAGTTAGCCATAGTTCTTCTCCACTAAGAACGTCACCATCGAACTACCGAGTTAGCCATAGTTCTTCTCCACCAAGAACGTCACCATCGATCTACCGAGTTAGCCGTAGTTTTTCTCCACTAAGTTCTTCTCCAATAAGAACTCCATCATCCGGATCCACCAAGAATCCACTCGATGACAGTAACTGTTACATGACTAACAGTATGCTGTGACGTCAGTTCCTCTATTCATGCGACGCACCTCACCAGAAACATCATTATATCAGGGATCCACCATTTCGTGTTGAGTAAAAAATAACAACAAAAAACCCCTAAAATAAAATATTTCTATAATCACCACTTTATACCACATACATTTTTACCATAATATATTTCACATAGCACTTTATACACTCCATAATACATTCCTTTCTTCTAAGTCAAAATTTCCTATCGTAAACAATGCACAAAATACATAAAGTTCAATCAACTGGTAATAATCATATGGCTTCATACATGTTACATTATTTAACATTCAATGTTAATATTTCAAACATAAAATACAATAAATGTCTGTACTCACGCTCTTATACCAGCTTAAATTCACTTCCAAAATATCAGTTTTAAGTAAACATACTTCCACCAAAGGTTATGTCAAAAGTGACCAATACATCCAAACACCCTGTTTTTATTCAACAAAACCACTAATACCCAAACATACAATGTATGCACCACAAACCAGTTCATGCCCATACTTTGCACTCGTCCTCACTAGCCAAGATACACCTCTTTTGTTACATAAAAATAATCTTAATTGTGATTCAAGCTATCCCTGGTTTGCTATGCTACACTTTCCAAAAATATATCAATAAATATGAACAATGATTATGTAGCTCAATAAAACACTTATAAAATAATAAACATTACAAAATACCACATTTGACTTGTGACACATACGTGTATGGTAGCCTGTTTAAACAGCCAAAGCGCCGCCGAGGATGCTATATGCTACTCAGGCCCATAGGAAACATATATAGAGTTGGGGAAACACATTCTTTAATTTATGGTGAGGGCAATCTCAAGTGCATGGGCCACAGTCTCTAATGAGGGACAATGCACATTTGTATCTGTAATTATATAAGAGTAGAACAAAAAACATGAATTTTTGTCCTCATTTGTATTTTTTTTTAATTTAACATTTTTCACGGTAAAAATTCGTGTTTAAGAAACATTAAGTAAACAAGGCACTGAACTCGCTCGTTTTCACAAAACAAAGTAGGAAAAATGTTTACATATCAGCAACTTTGGCTGATGTCAAACTATTATCTCACTTCATATCTCTATTAGTAAAATGAAATGGAATTATTTAACGATTGTCTTCTTATACCGGCCTCGGTGGCGTCGTCCGTGGTATGTACTACCTGTTTGTGGGATGGTACATATAAAAAAAACCTTGCTGTTAATCGAAAAAGAGTAGCCCATGAAGTGGCGACAGCGGGTTTCCTCTCAATACCTGTGTGGTCCTTACCCATATGTTTGACGCCATATAACCGTAAATAAAATGTGTTGAGTGCGTCGTTAAATAAAAGGTTTATTTTTTTTGGTGGCATCGTGGTTAAGCCATCAGACATAAGGCTGGTAGGTACTGGCTTCGCAACCTGGTACCCGCTCCCACCCAGAGCGAGTTTTAACGACTCAGTGGGTAGGTGTAAGACCACTACACTCTCTTCCCTCTCACTAACAACTAACCCACTGTCCTGGACAGACAGTCCATATAGCTGAGGTGTGTGCCCGGGAGAGCGTGCTTGAATCTTAATTGGATATAAGCATGAAAATAAGTTGCAATGAAATAAATGTCTTCTTACAGGAACAACCTGAACTACGTCACAGAAGAGCTTCAAAATCCAACAAGGTAAATTAAACAAACAAAACAGCGAACTTAATTACTTTTGTAGAAATCAAACTTTTTAATGTTTGAACAAGTTTTGTGTTATTAAACATACAAAAATATGTAATGTTGTTGAAGTGTTCTAGAAAATTAAAAACAAAATGTTTTTTTTCCTAATAATTTTAGTTTTCCATTTTGTTTGTTTTTCTATGGATATCTACAGTGTACCCCATGTTCTTTCCCATTTCGAACAATGCTTTTTTTAAAGAAGAGAAAAACACACAATAGTGTTCCCACCAAACTATACACAGGTACTAAAATGAAATAATTATTTTGATTTAAACAAGAATGTTTTCTGTTTCAAAAAAAAAGAGGAGAAAAACAGACCATAGTACTCCCACCAAACTAAACATAAATACTGAAATGAAATAATTATTTTGATTTAAGCAAAGTGTAACATTCGTGAAATTGGCAGACCTAGCTTTACTGTGGTTTCATGAAAGTTTACTCAGGGTTATACAAACAACTACGTTTTCATATGAAATCAAGTATATTGATACTTGTAACATTTGTAGTCAGCAACCATCTATAGTAAATTACTGTTACTTACGACGTCGATCAACACCACAAACCACCAGACCTCATCACGCGCTAACCATTGAGGTACATCCAGACCATGGCCCCTGGCAGTTCAGGTATATCTGTCTGTGGGTTATTGTGTTTCAGAATCTTACCGCTAGCTAACATCGCCAGTATTCTGTTAGTAATGGCCATCTACATCCAGCCCATGGCCGCTGACTGTTCAGGTATATCTGTCTGACTGTTATTGTGTTTCAGAAACATACCGCTAGGTAACATCACCGGTATTCTGTTAGTAATGGTCATCTACATCTAGCCCATGGCCCCTGACTGTTCAGGTATATCTATCTGACTGTTATTGTGTTTCAGAAACATACCGCTAGCTAACATCGCCGGTATTCTGTTAGTAATGGCCATCTACATCCAGCCTATGGCCCCTGCCTGTTCTGGTATATCTGTCTGTCTGTTATTGTGTTTCAGAATCTTACCGCTAGCTAACATCGCCAGTGTTCTGTTAGTAATGGCATCTACATCCAGCCCATGGCCGCTGACTGTTCAGGTATACCTATCTGACTGTTATTGTGTTTCAGAAACATACCGCTAGCTAACATCGCCAGTATTCTGTTAGTAATGGCCATCTACATCCAGCCCATGGCCCCTGACTGTTCAGGTATATCTGTCTGACTGTTATTGTGTTTCAGAAACTTACCGCTAGCTAACATCGCCGGTATTCTGTTAGTAATGGTCATCTACATCCAGCCCATGGCCCCTGACTGTTCAGGTATATCTATCTGACTGTTATTGTGTTTCAGAAACTTACCGCTAGCTAACATCGCCGGTATTCTGTTAGTAATGGTCATCTACATCCTTACCAACATTTCCTACTACTCAGTCATGACCAAGCAGGAACTTCTGGATGCACAGGCCGTTGCTGTGGTAATTTTCAACATACATCATATATTGTTTCAATTAAAAACAAAATGCCAAATTCCTGTATTACTTTGTGGTCGAATAATGCAATAATTATATTATATATATAATTGTATTTCACGATATTATAATTAATATCTATAACAGTCTGGGGAAAGTAAATATCAGATACAGTTTGCAGAAAGAAGGACAGACGTGTGTTTAGTACTACCTGCCTGTTTTATCAAAATAGTTTTAATACAAAATACGGAAATAGCTACAGTTTTAATAAGCCAGTGTGTTTTTACGTTCAGTAGTATGTGGCCAACTATCTTAAGACAAAGAAATCTGCTTCCAACAATGAAAAAATATATCAATACATATTTAGGATAACCACTGCTTATAAAGAATATATCAAAGAATAGCGTATTACGGAATGATTATATGGATGATCTTTTTAATACACTTCAGCATTAATATTCTTCATACTCTTGCATTTGATTAATTAATAGTATTAATTTCGTACCATAGTCATTTCGTACTTAAGTATTTTGGGTAATTTATGTGGGCTATTGGTCATATTATACCATAGACATTCGTACCATAGTGATTTGGTCCACCCTTCTAATCCCAAATATCTTCTTATCAGTTTTTGTTATTGTCTAAGCCTAAGCACTTACTTACTGGGATGGAAACAGATTTCTGAGTAAGATTCGTTGGTCTCTTCTCACGTTTTAAAACTACATCTAAAACTGCCCTAAAGAATCTGACACAAAATGGACCAGAAATCGGAGGGCCTTAGATGGCTTGTTACACAAGTTGTTTTTCCATATACTGAGTAAGATCAGCCAGTTTGGGCGATTCCTCACAGCTGATCTGATCTTTCAGTTTGTCAGATGTTGGTTGGATGTCTTCACCGGGAAGGAAACATCCATGAATACATTTATAAGTTATCCTACGCTCTGTTGTATATGAAAAAATATTTTGAGAACGACCACAAAAACATTGTGTTAATATCAAGCAACTAACACGAAGTTTTAAGTAATGCATATTTTAACAGTAAAGAGCTGAACATATTTTTAAGTGCCCAATAACTAAGTTCAGTGTCTTTAACAACGAACAGTAAAGTTCAACCAGACGCGTCTTGGGATGGCTTGACTCCAGTAGAATGACCAATGCATGATGTTTGACTGAAAGAAAGACCTAATTGCTGCTACAAAATATGTCGCAAACCAAAGTACTGTAGTACGAAATGAGCAATAACTATTGTAAAACTGATAAAATTGGGTAGGAAATTGTTATACTATGAAACGACCAAATACCTTAATTTCTTCTTCCCTGCAGTTATGGGCTGACAGAGTTATCGGTGCTGCGGCAATAATTATTCCAATCTCCGTTATGATATCTACATTTGGTGCTGCCAATGGTTCAGCGTTTTCAACAAATCGGTAGGTAGAGTAACTGTCAACAGTTTTATTGTTACAGTTTTATAATATTCTGTAGAAAATATATAGAGGATTCGTCACGAGTGTTTTTCAACATTGAAAATATCAAACGCGTCTGTGTTAATCGGTATTTGTCGAGGCTCTGCAATAGTTATTTCTCCTGGGTTGTCATGCAACGACCAGAAGCGGTCAGGCCCTTTTTAAGGGCCCTATGGGCTACCTAGGGAGACACTCACAGCATCATAGAGGTCTAATTAACGAGCTACTCTCGATTCACTAATATCAAAACCTATATTAGCTCCGGAACTTTCTTTTTGACCGACAGTTCAAAATTGCACCCAAATTCCTCAATCAAACTTGCGCACCTTTTCTCTTTTGGCATAATTCTTGCTCCATTCAAAATTCTCCATAGCTGCATTACCCCCCCCCCCCCCCCCTCCGGCTCCTGCTACCGACCACGGTCGGGCTGCTGGTGCTCACTTGCACCTGCCAATGCACGAGGTCCCCCCCCCCCCCACACACACACCTTTCCTGTCCTGGACGGAGGAGCCGGCCGAGGCCGGATCTTGTGCCCTACAGCTTGCTCTGAATGTGCACGTAAAGCCCTATGACCTGACCTGACCTGAATTCTATTTATGCTATAACACTTCTAAAATAACAAATTAATTCAATATTTAGTATACCAGAGTTCTGAAGTCGCCTCACCAGTAATATGTGCGATTACCACAATTGTAGTTTGACGTCACACACTTCAACTAAATCTCATCAAAATGTTACGCTCAAGTCTTATTGGCTGTAAACAAATGACCCATGGACAGGAAGATATCAAATAGGTTTATGACGTGGATATTACGGATAAGTCATAGGATACATATATTTATTGTTATTAGGTATTTAAGGCATACAAACAAGCGTCAGTTCCTAATCTTACGCTGAGTTGACTAAAATATCGTTGTGTACAAATTCGGTTATTGCATTGCGCTCGCGATGTCAAAATCTAAAAAGCAAACCGTGTTTCATGTCCCTGATCATTGCATCAGTTTAACTTGACTATGCTACTGAAAATAGTTACATCGTCTGCTGGGATCCCAAATGCGGGACAAATTAATATCCATTCATTGTTTGTTCATACTTGTACAGTGTTTCCGTGTTTCACAACAGACTGCTATTCTAGCTCAGTATTTAAGATGGAGTGAGGCAGTATACATTCAAAAGTTTGTGACCACGCATGTGAAGGAACAAGACACACACGAAGATGACGAACTATTCAGATTCGATGCAGGTTGCAAGGAAGGGAGCGCTCACGTCATAGTGAATGCTTAAATTATGCGGCAAACACGGAATATCAACTTAATTGTTTTCTCATCACCTGTAAGGTCAATTCATACACTGGTTGCCAACCTCCATGCGATTTGCGAAACTGAAATTTATGTCGACACATTTTAATTTGATCAGCGTTGAACGAACCCGCGCCAAATATGAATCTGCACGTGTTAAATAAAACAAGAGCGGTGCACGAAAAAAGTGGATTAAGTATGACCAGAATCTGACAGAGTGGATTACTCGCTGATCAGTGTGGGCGGTGAAGTATAAAATTTTCTTTTAAGTAATGAATACTGCGCCTGGACTCCAGTATTGGCCTTTCTCTAGTACCATTAGTTGCTAACGTTTTTTCACATTGCAGACACATCCAGACATCCATTAATCCATCAAAAATACATGAACATACACATTTACCAAACTACCCACCCCGATTTTATACACAGTACATACATGTGTAAATACGTAGATCCATCCATCCATCCATACATACATACATCCATCCATCCATACGTTAGTCTTGCAATTTGCGGGGCGAATCGGTGCCACAGGTTCGAGTTCCAGCAACGGCATGGGACAATTCGTGAGGCCAGAAAGGATTTAATTATCTCCTGCGCCAGTGCGTTAATATCTATGTATGTAATAGTCAACCTCGACATACATACAATATATAGATATTCATACATCAATACATACTAGCCAGTGCCAGGTCTGCCCACTGTTTCATGCACGTAAGCGGGATCGACCGCGTAGATTGTAGGCCCCATGCATATGGTTGAGTTAAAAGAGCTTCCTTTTTATGGAAGCTTCGATAGCTCAGAGCGTATCGTGGTTAGTCTTGCAATTTGCGGGCGAATCGGTGCCACAGGTTCGAGTCCCAGCAACGGCATGGGACAATTCGTGAGGCCAGAAAGGATTTAATTATCCCCTGCGCCAGTGTGTTAATATCTATGTATGTAATAGTCAACCTCGACATACATACAATATATAGATATTCATACATCAATACATACTAGCCAGTGCCAGGTCTGCCCACTGTTTCATGCACGTAAGCGGGATCGACCGCGTAGATTGTAGGCCCCATGCATATGGTTGAGTTAAAAGAGCTTCCTTTTTATGGAAGCTTCGATAGCTCAGAGCGTATCGTGGTTAGTCTTGCAATTTGCGGGCGAATCGGTGCCACAGGTTCGAGTCCCAGCAACGGCATGGGACAATTCGTGAGGCCAGAAAGGATTTAATTATCCCCTGCGCCAGTGCGTTAATATCTATGTATGTAATAGTCAACCTCGACATACATACAATATATAGATATTCATACATCAATACATACATACGTACATATACAGGCAGATACACAAATGTATACAGAACGCCAAAACAAACTACACGTTGTGTATGTTATGCTATCACATTCTTGGAACAAGATCACCCAACAACAGTTGCAATCAGTCAGGCGTTTTACGGACCGGTCAGGTAAACTGGTTTTGCACAAAACACCACACCCACCATTAAATTAAAGTAAGCAGGTGCCTACTTAATACTGAATCAAATGCTGAATGGTAGCAATTGAAGAAACTTGACAAAAAGATACAGGATACTGAAACGTTTTAAATGACTAGGCTCAATCAAATTCAATGCAAACACGCAATAGGCATACTTCATTTCATTTGAATTAGTGTGGCGAGACATAACCAACAACGGTAAAGGGCGCTAGAACGTGAACGACAAAACACACTAGCAAATTTGACTTAAATGTTTACATGAACTCCATACGGTGACATCTAACAGCGTTAATTTGAGATAACGGAGGACAAAAACCATTAGCTAACACTCAGATGCGTCTGGTTAATTGAGATACGACTCTCTTCAAATGCAACTTTACCTAAAAGTTCCAAATGAGGATCTCGATTTGTCAAATGTGGTACAGTTTAAAACATTTAAGGCCGAATTTACAAAGTCTGTTTTTCCTAAACACAGATGTTTAAGCATTGTAAATGTATGTAGTTACACATGTGTCAGACATAAACAGGTGTTTACGCATTGTAAATGTATGTAGTTACACACGTGTCAGACATAAACAGGTGTTTACGCATTGTAAATGTACGTAGTTGCACACGTGTCAGACATAAACAGGTGTTTAAGCATTGTAAATGTACGTAGTTGCACACGTGTCAGACATAAACAGGTGTTTACGCATTGTAAATGTACGTAGTTACACACGTGTCAGACATAAACAGGTGTTAGACATAAACAGGTGTTTACACATTGTAAATGTATGTAGTTACACACGTGTCAGACATAAACAGATTTTACACATTGTAAATGTACGTAGTTACACACGTGTGAGACATAAACGGGTGTTTACACATTGTAAATGTACGTAGTTACACACGTGTGAGACATAAACAGATGTTTAAGCATTGTAAATGTGTAGTTACACACGTGTCAGACATAAACAGGTGTTTACACAAGGTAAATGTACGTAGTTACAGACGTGTCAGACATAAACAGGTGTTTAAGCATTGTAAATGTACGTAGTTACACACGTGTCATACATAAACAGATATTTACACAAGGTAAATGTACGTAGTTACACACGTGTCAGACATAAACAGATGTTTACGCATTATAAATGTACGTAGTTACGTGTCGGACATAAACAGATGTTTACGCATTGTAAATGTACGTAGTTACACACGTGTGAGACATAAACAGGTGTTTACACATTGTAAATGTACGTAGTTACACACGTGTGAGACATAAACAGATGTTTAAGCATTGTAAATGTGTGTAGTTACACACGTGTCAGACATAAACAGGTGTTTACGCATTGTAAATGTGTGTAGTTACACACGTGTCAGACATAAACAGGTGTTTAAGCATTGTAAATGTACGTAGTTACACACGTGTGAGACATAAACAGGTGTTTACACATTGTAAATGTACGTAGTTACACACGTGTGAGACATAAACAGATGTTTAAGGATTGTAAATGTGTGTAGTTACACACGTGTGAGACATAAACAGGTGTTTACGCATTGTAAATGTGTGTAGTTACACACGTGTCAGACATAAACAGGTGTTTAAGCATTGTAAATGTATGTAGTTACACACGTGTCAGACATAAACAGGTGTTTACACATTGTAAATGTACGTAGTTACACACATGTCAGACATAAACAGATGTTTACGCATTGTAAATGTACGTAGTTACGTGTCGGACATAAACAGATGTTTACGCATTGTAAATGTACGTAGTTACACACGTGTCAGACATAAACAGATGTTTACGCATTGTAAATGTATGTAGTTACACACGTGTTAGACATAAACAGGTGTTTACACACTGTAAATGTATGTAGTTATACACGTGTCAGACATAAACAGGTGTTTAAGCATTGTAAATGTATGTGGTTACACACGTATCAGACATAAACAGGTGTTTACACATTGTAAATGTATGTAGTTACACACGTGTCAGACATAAACAGATGTTTACACATTGTAAATGTATGTAGTTACACACGTGTCATACATAAACAGTGATTTGTCTGATTTTTCTCTGTTACAAGAATTAATGTGAAACATATATAAATTATATAATTTCTTTTGTCGTTCATTATACATAGTGGCTGCTATTGTATTAATTGTTTTGTTGAAGAATTGTGCATGTGGCTGCACGCGACAAGAACCTGCCAACGATTTTGTCCTACATACACTACAAGAGACGCACCCCTCTACCCTCCATTATATTCACCGTAAGTGTTAACAGTAGTTACTAGAAATATTTGTAGCATTAAACAAACCCAACATGGAATTGCCACCGTCTTTTTCTCACAGTGGCTCGTGTTGTATGCTAGATAATTTAGTTGAAGTGACTGGATGAGGACGAGTTCTATCTTTCTCCTGCAGTGTCTCGTGGCTCTGTTGTGTGTTAGATAATTTAGTTGAAGTGACTGGATGAGGGCGAGTTCTATCTTTCTCTTGAAGTGTCTCGTGGCTCTGTTATATGTTAGATCATTTTATTTAAGTGACTGGATGAGGGCGATATGTTAAATATTTTACTATAAGTGACTGGATGAGGGTGAGTTCTATCTTTCTATTGCAGTGTCTAGTAGCTCTGCTGATGATCATTCCGGGAGACATCGCTAGTTTGATCGACTTCTTCAGCTTCACGTCTTGGCTCTTCTATGGTCTGACGTTTAGCTCGCTCGTCGTGCTTAGGTTCACTATAAAGGACGTTCAAAGACCATACAAGGTAAGCCTGGAACCATTCTCTAAATACTGTCACCTTACACGAATACATAATATGAAATACTTGAAAGACACTAGGTTCCTTTATAAACATTATACGAGTAGGCCGATTCCTATATAAATCGTAGGGGTTACGTTTTGCATATTATATTAATAAGGTGTCTTCACGTCTGGCCATGTGAAATATAAGTGATGTGCAACAATTAAATTACATAACATCTGCCATTTAATACACCCTCCCCATGTAACGCATTGTAAAGCTAAGAAACTAAAAACATGTAACACCCGTCCCTCTCTGTTCGATGGTCAAGAGGATGAAAATACATGCGTCGGAGGGCCTGAACCTTTTGGGTGTGTTCACGGGCATGCTCAGCCGAGAACACCTTCAATTTCAGGTATTAAAAATACAGCAAATGCTTCTGAACATAGTAATAGGGAAACATGTGGTGGGTGGCATGGCGGCCAATGTTAAGAAAAAAATCTATATTTATGACTGCATTTTATATTATGAATATAAATTATATACAATTGTAACTCTAGACAAACTATATCGTTTTATACTAGTAACACATTATTTCCCCTAGAGTGTTACGAAGATGTCGAAAAGTGGCATTGATGATTCATAGTTAAAATCATATACCTTGTGTTGTTCATGTTACAGGTTCCATTCCCATCATGACGATTGGTGGTTTTAACTACATCGCTTGTGTTGTTCATATTACTGGTTCCATTACCCATTCCCATCATGATGATTGGTGGTTTTAACTACATCCCTTGTGTTATTCATGTTACAGGTTCCATTCCCATCATGATGATTGGTGGTTTTAACTACATCCCTTGTGTT
>NC_054712.1:19062841-19078373 GCF_016097555.1 Gigantopelta aegis
GAAGACATAAAACATGCTCTATATTTTGACAGCGACAGACTCAGCTTCTGTAGTTTTGGGCTGGGTCTTTCTAATAATAGAGCTCAAAACGTACCAAAGACACTGCATGTATTTTTGAAATCTGGAAGTCCTGGGCTTATTGGAATGGACTGGATTCGCCATAATTATCTAGTAGAGCTACCATTTGACAATTGATATTCAATGTTATGCTAAAAAGGAATCATATTTAATTATGGGACAAAATCAAAATCTGTCTTGTAGTTTTAACTCACACTAACGAGAGAGCATGCACGCATATAAAAATAACTGACATTTTCCTATAAGCGATTTGCATGAAATAAGAACAGATTAGATCTAAATTGACACCAAGACTTACATGAAGACATAACCGTCCAAATATTACTGAGATAAACAATAAGTACGTTTTTATACTTTGTAATATACTAGTAATAACTAAGTACATCTTATATTTTGGTAAAATGTTTTTTGTTTTTTTTTCTCACAAATTTATTTTTCTTTCAATTTTTCTTTTATTAGTAGCCTACTACTGTAGCATTTACAATATCCAAATTAAACGCACACGTGTGCGTGTTTCGTCTATAGGAGGACAGCCACTCCCAAGGAACTCCCTTACTGGATATTTTACCCCTCTTGCATCTCCATAAGGAGGGCTGCCACTCCCAGACTAGGTTATATACTACAGCACGCGCAGTTCTATCTTTATTCTCTTTGTGCAGCATTTTTGTTTTATTTCAGAGACAATGCAAGTCAAGCTGCACACCTTGGCTGTTTATGCTTTTTGTCTTCCCCCTGTATTAAAAATAAGAATTAATTTAATGGTAATTAACTTTATTCATTATGAAGTTACATGCCAATCCATCTGTTTCCTTTTGAAGCAAACGGACTATATATACGGCGAGCACATGGCTATTATTCAATAAAGAACAGTCTAGTTTTAATTTTTGCTGCACAGTTAAATTACAATGTGATAAATGGAGGGATAGTTGAATTTTGGAAGGGCCAGTAAGATTATTCTTCAACTGGTCCTGCTGGCGACCATGATTTTAATGTTAATTTTCAATTCTGTACATCTTTATGCACATATGCACATATGGACACACACACACACACACACACACACACACACACACACACACACACACACACCAATTAAATGTCCGTTACATTCATTACAATATAACGTCATCCCATTGGTCCAGCAGTTTGTTCATATCTTGATGAATGTAAAGATTATGTCGTCAGGGAACGTCATACCTGATGACGTCATTTTATATTAGTAATTTGTCTTACGGAGCATTTTTGTTGTAACCAAAAAAAATCCAATTCGAAATGAACTTTTTAATGTTATTATTAGTATGTTTCAAATTCGCCGATTCACACAGTTTACAGATTATTATTTTTTGTTCATACCCCAATGAATGAACATAAAAGAAATAACAGACAATCCTTATATATATATATATATATATATATATATATATATATATATATATATATATATATATATATATATATGCATACATACATCCATATACATACATATACACATACATACATACATACATACATATATACATACGCCATAATATTCTGGTTATCTTTTTTTCCAGAGAAGATGACATTTTATTTACAACTGTTTCTGGAGGTGGTCCCGTGTTCGTACAATCCCGATGTGTAGACACAGCCATTTGAGGATACGAAATATGTAGCCACTAATGTGGTGCTGTTGTAGTCTGATGTTCTCTGATGTTGGTAAAGTGAACTAGGACCAAAATATATTCACCCCCTATTAGCGGTTCAAACCTGTCGAGATTCGCACAAGAGTCGGTGAATGAAGATTAGTGCTAGAAATACGTTTGTTTATTTTTGGGTGCAGTATTTTATCAATATATATAAATATATATATATATATATATATATATATATATATATATATATATATATATATATATATAGTCAAAACTGTCCTAGCGGCCACCTGTATTCAGCGGTCACCTGCCTTAAGCGGCCACTTTTTTCACTCCCAAACGATTTATAACATAAATGCACCTGTAATAAGCGGTCACCTGTCTAACGCGGCCAGCGGCCACCCAAATCGGATCCAAAATCGCTAAAATACCTGTATTAAGCGGCCACAATAAAGGTTAATTATTATATGAAAGGCATATTTAAGAACAGCTATAAGGTGCAGCAAATAACCGATCTTGACACCTTCAGGAATGCTAGTAGGCCTACTCAGTCAGTCCCGACATCTCCACTATATTATAACAACAAATTATGTTATACAGAAAAAATATTATCTGAGCAAGGCAGAAAAGCAAAGTCCGCATTAAACCGTTTTATCTTAATCCAGAAACATTGTTGTCATAGTTTGTTATATTGGTTGTATTTTATGTTACGTAGCGGAAGTATGGGGCACATATAAGGGTGGAAACGTTGAACGTGTTCATCTAGATTTTTGTACGAAATTGTCATGCATTAAGAAATCTACCTGTAATATAATGGTTTATGCAGAGCTTGGCCAATATCCATTGAGGTTTAGTCGAGTAAATAAGATGACTAAATTCTGGTGTAAATTATTAGCAATCTAATTAAAATTAGCTCCACTATTACATGTGGATCTAACACCAGCCAGTTGGAGCTCATGTCCACCAATCAAAACCTTACTTGCAGCAATCTAATTAAAATTAGCTCCACTATTACATGTGGATCTAACACCAGCCAGTTGGAGCTCATGTCCACCAATCAAAACCTTACTTGCAGCAATCTAATTAAAATTAGCTCCACTATTACATGTGGATCTAACAGCAGCCAGTTGGAGCTCATGTCCACCAATCTAATTAAAATTAGCTCCACTATTACATGTGGATCTAACAGCAGCCAGTTGGAGCTCATGTCCACCAATCTAATTAAAATTAGCTCCACTATTACATGTGGATCTAACACCAGCCAAATGGAGCTCATGTCCACCAATCAAAACCTTACTTGCAGAATCCTGCCAGTGATTTAAAAATAATTTGAAAACATTCCGAATTATCCTGAGGGTATACGACATGTTTCATGTGAATTACGAATGCCTTAAAACATTTTTTATTTTATAAAATAAATAATTTGTAATGTAAAACTGAAGACTGATTTAGTTGGGGGGGTTATAAATAAATAAATAATTTTTAATATAAAATTGAAGACTGATAACCCACCCCGTACGTATTGGTATGGTTCGGTGTACTGCGGCCACTAAAATAGACTCGCCCGATATTTTTAGAATTTGTATGCTCCCAAATAACGTTATAAAAGGCGAAGTGTGATTGGTCAATATTTAAATTATTATTTACAGACGAAATGTTACCTGGACATTGGGGACTACGCAGTGTTGTTAGTTTTAAATCACTGGCAGGATTCTGCAAGTAAGGTTTTGATTGGTGGACATGAGCTCCAACTGGCTGGTGTTAGATCCACATGTAATAGTGGAGCTAATTTTAATTAGATTGAATTATTAGTCACCCCAAATTGTATATTAAGAATTATTATGAGTTTTTATATAACAGGCTGGAAAATTATAACGAGACGAATTGGGCTAAACTTTGTAAAAAGGAACTGATTGATTTATGTTTTGGAGAATTTTGGCTTAAAACAACAATTACATTCATTGTATACCTGTAATCAAGTAAAGAATCTTAGACCAAGCTTTGCAATACACCAGGAGTGAAATTAATATTTCACCAAAGTGTACTTTATAAAAAATATTTGACAGATACTTGTAATCTCCAATTTTACTTATGTAAGTCAATTCCAATACTGAATAGAAAGTATTTATCAAAATTTAGACTATCTTCTCACATGTTAGCAACTGAAACTCGCAGATGTTATCTCATTGAAAGAGATAACAGATTATGCTTATATTGTTTAAATACTGTAGAAGATGAATGTCTTTATATTTTAAAATGTTCTTTATAGTCTAATTTAACAACCCAATATATAAAGCCCTATTATTGGAAGAAGCCTTCATCTTTTTTGCTGGTGCAGTTGTATAATACAGAAAATGTAAAACAATTATGTAATTTTTGAAAATGTCTCTGTAACGCAGATAACTTAAGAAAATAATTTGAAGCATTTTCCGATTATATGCAGCAGCGACCATTTTTATATGTATATGTATTGTTTGTTTCTGGTTTGTTTCTCCTGTACATGTATTTTATTTGTAATGTTGTTTATACAGATGAGCTGTATAGCTCAATGTGAATAAATAATTGAATTAAAATTCAGTTGAATTTGACGCTCAGACTAACAACTAGGTGTCGGGTTGAGTTGTAATGCACGCTCAGACTAGCTAGCAACAAATGCCAACAAAAGATGTTGTAAACACCGACTGTGTTGGTGAACATGTTGACAGTAAAAATCGGACAATCAGTGGTTACAACATCTTGCATGGTATGGGTATTATCACAGCAGTAAGACGAGGGACAGCATTAAACACAATACGTAAAAGATTCCTCAGAGGACTTAGCTGTTGGTAAAATTAACACCAGCAGGTTAGATGATTTATGTTTAGTCCAGAAAATGTTTGAAAGGTATATTGATTGTTACATCTATCTATACCTTTTTGGAATGGTTTCATGCAAATGGTAGATCACAGTATTTAGCCCGAAGTATCCTTGATTTTGCTTAAAGGGACATTCCTGAGTTTACTGCAATTTTAAAAATGTTATCGACTAACAGAGACTTTTTAACGACTGTAATTACATATTAAATATATTTTTCTGTATAAAATATTAGTGGCTGTATATTAAACGTGTTTCTGCTTGTTCTAATATATGTACTAGGTTAAATTTCATTTTATTACCTAAAATATATTTTTTCGTACGTATGAAATTATTTGAAGACAAAATCCAGTTTGGGCTTCTTACAAATATTAAGACGACCAGAAACACATTGAATACACAGACACTGATATTCTAAACAAAACATATATTTAATATGTAAGTTTAATTGTAGAAATATTTTATTTTTCGGAAACATCTTACAATGCAGCAAACTCAGGAATGTCCCTTTAAGTCGATGATAGACATTAATCACACAACGAATCATCTATGTACTCACCCATATGCTTTGTGATTAAGCAAAACGGTATCTTCGGTGACCCCAGTCCTCACATTTGATCAACCATGTGATAGTGGGAATCAACTTGAGATACAAGATAATGAGCCCAATAATAGTATTCCTAACATTGATGATTGTCAAACTAGGTGGTAATATGTTTCAAGTGAAGGATGGGAAATATGCACAGTTGGAGCTTCTTGTTGCATTTTATGCTGAAAATGTTTAGATATTCGTTTGACAAAGCTAACTGCAATACCAATCCGGGATAATTTTCTTGTGGCAGCAGTACTGTATGCTTTCTTCTTTCAACACTATTTAAAGGGACATTCCCGAGTTTGCTTCACTTTTTAAGATGTTATCTACTAACAGATACTTTTAACGATTGTAATTACATATCAAATATATTTTTCTGCATAAAATATTAGTGGCTGTATATAAAACGTGTTTCTGGTCGTTCTAATATTTGTACTAGGTTAAATTTCATTTTATTTCCTAAAATATATTTTTTGAAGACAATATTCAGTTTGGGCTTCTTACAAATATTAAGACTACCAGAAACACATTGGATATACAGATACTGATATTCTAAACAAGAAAATATATTTAATATGTTTTATTAGTCAGAAACATATTATAATGCAGCAAACTCAGGAATGTCCCTTTAATACTCCATATCCCCTTCCACCTCAAGAGACAAGCGAAGAAGTCAAAAAGTCCCATTATAATAGTATACTATACTGCATTTACTGTTCACATATGAGCTCAACATCAGTAGGGGTTTTGTTGTTGTTTTTTGGTCCGATGGATTGATGGGTTGAAAAAAATAGGTTTAGTTCATGCAATTTGGTCCCTTGTCAGATCTAAACATTTTACTGGAGTGCCTGCAGAGGCTCGATACCTGTCAAATTGAATGGTGCAACGCTTAACTACAAATTATCCATGAGGTATCCATGAGGTCTAAGGTATGAGGTTCATTATCATGTGTATTGTGACTATATATTTATGGCTACATAGAGAGTAGTCATCAAACCAAAGGCAAGGCTCACGTCAATGTACGAAAGAACTAATGAGAAAGTCTGCAACATTTGCTCCTGGCATGAAAATGAATTTAAAGAAACAATAGCTCCTTGCAAATTCCACAAATAAGCATCATGTTGATATAATGTTGTCGGAAACAGTGGTATCAAGAAAATGTAGGCAAAGGGACAGCTGTCATATTTGCATTGTTCAACAGTGGGTGTAAGAGAAGACAAAGACTCGATTCTTTTTGTGCGTTATTACTCCATTATAAAGAGTAATGGTATAATATGATATGTAGGGGTTGAGGTAAAACGTGCAGTAAAAGGTGTGGAAAATTAACTAAACAAAGGATAAATCTGGTAAAAGTGTCTAGGAATATTTTATATATCATTGCTGTGTTAGGATATACCGTTAGGATACATGACATTGGAAAGAATTCTAAACAGATGCGATGTTTTGAAGTTATGTCAAAGTCTTTGATTGTATAAACTTTATAAAAGAAGATTTTGGTGATGCAGGAGATAATGATATAGTTAATTTGTATGGTGGAATTTCTCGACACTAGTAAATTCAAAAAGTAGATGTGTGTAAAAAGTGTAAATCGTAAAACCCTATCATCTGCAGCTGAAAGTATATTATTAGGTGCAGGTGTGGAAATAAGAGATCCGATTCCAGATGAATGGGCATGGTCGATGAACCAAGAAGAGACATACTCCAGACAGTTTGCTAGAAGCAGGTGTAAAGAAAGTTGTCAAACCACATGATACATGTGCAGAAAACTTGGAATGGAGTGTTTTGTGATGATTGTTTAATTTAGTTTTATAAATTCTGATCAAATGGAAGTAAATCTGAATTACCATGAGCTGTAAATCAATGGTAAACAACGTTGTAGTTCATTAAAAAAGAGACGTTTTTGGGTTTCCCATAGTAGTAGTATATTTTGCAAGAACATATATTTTATACATTCAGCCTGCATAAAATACGATAAATGCAAGGGCAGATCTATGGTTTTTGAGGGGCTGAATATTATAAACAAGGGACCCCTTGAATCCCCGAGATCTGTCGAGTCAATGTAAGTCTATTGCAGTGTTATAATCTAAAATATTACAAGAGATATGAAAACTTTACGTTTAAATGCTAAATCGAAAGTGTCAGTGCTTTAATGAAAATGAACTTGGAGTGAGTCCTGCATAGTGTCACAGAAAAGGGGATCAGCACTGGTTATATACTTGTACTGTTTATAGCACTAATACCAACAGCGATACAGAAACTATTATCGTTTAGTTACTATTACCGCAAGTGTTAATATAACAATTACCGGAAGGGTTTCCCAGGGTTATGTTATAGCCAAGTAGATGACAAGTCTATGTCCTCGGTGATTTTTGATACGAGTTTGTTGAACCAGAACATTACAACACTATACAATCATTATACACATGATAAATGCCACTATGAGTTATGACTAGGATGATGTCAAATGTGTTTGTGTGGATAAGCTAGGTAATTTTAAAATGTATGATCGGGAAAAGGGACTTGCCATCTCGATGGGGGGGGGGGGGGGGGGGGCGGACCCCCATGACACCCCCTTAGATATGACCCTGAGATGATATCAGGATAATTTTATATATTAGTACACATATAGTTCTATCAAATACTATTCTTTAGGCTGGTCTGGTCTATTCTGGATAATTATCAGTATCCAGGAGACTTAAATCTGACCGATATGTAATGGTCAAAATACCCATGTCACACCCTTAATTCCGCACATGTTATATTATATTATGTTGGGTTTTTTACATAATTTCACACTTTTGCATGCTTTGTGCAAGAAACATAGAATATTCGGGAGAAATCCTGTCCAGTGTTCACAATAAAGGGCCACATATTCAGTCGCAAATCACTGCCACTCTGTGCAGCCTTCAGAAGTCCAGAAGTCAGAAAAACACCATTAGTGAACTGTTTGATGCAATTTCGTCATGCTACGCCTTAGTGAAAATGACGGATGGCGAGTCATAGGGATGCTTGAATATGGGACCTCGCAGCGTGACGTCGCACGTCAATTCAACGTCCACAGAAACACCATATGACACTTATGGTAACGATATCAACAAAACAACCAGGTCAGGGACCATCCCCATAGCGGCCGACCACCCGTGACAACCCCTCGCCAAGACACATGGATGAACTCCGGCTGATCCTTCTTCAGACCTGAAATGGCATTCCCAGGAACTTTCTCCAGCATTTAGTGGCCTCAATGAGACGATGGTGCCAGGCCTTTATCAATGCACAAGGTGGACACACTCGCTACTGACTGTGTGTACTTCGCTCTGGACCCCCTCTAGTGATGTGGCTCATTTGCACATGGCAGGTGCGCCCTTCTCATGGACTATTGCTCGTTTACATACCATCTGACATTTCTCTTTCCATGTTATAACATTTCATACACGGTAATAAAAACTTATCATCAATTATCTTTGTCTTCTGTGTGTCACAATAACTTTTGCCTTTTAGTATATACTAGTAATTGTCGTTGAAATAGGGTAGGGTCACAAAACGGACACACACAGAAATCTGTAAGTCCTGCAACGATGAATGCTGTGATGCCCTTCCATAAAAATGTTGGATCTACTCGAGATTCGAGTCCACATGACAGGTTTATTATAGCATGCTGAAAATACAAAGTAGCAGCCCAAATGCTCCATGACGTGTTCTTCATCATCTGTTGTTCACCCCGGTTACAGCTCTATAATCAAAAGGCTCAATGGTACGAAGGTTCAACTTTCCAAAGGTTCAACCCTAACCTGAACCCTAAGTGTAGTAGTCCGAAGGTTTATAGACCTTACCCTCGGAGTACTGAACATTCGGACCATTGAAACTACGGACTATAGAGTGATACCCGTTAACCTCCTGCCACTCGCTTGATTCCTGCTAAATATGCCACCTTCAATGCTCAAAATTCCCCTTTTATTATAAATGCCAGCACCCCTTGTCAGGAAAATCCTAGATCTGCTCCTGCACATGCTCTCATACTCCTTAATAGCCTGTACCCGTGTCCATTAATTTGTGTCCCACCCCCAAGTAAGCATATGCTGCTAATGTTAGATAATGTTCCCGCGGAGAACTTCGAGTTATATAATATATCAACGGTCATGGTATGATAATGACTGTGTAGTGCTGTAAATGTGGGGAGGTGATAAGGAAAACATATTACCGGTATTCAGTACGAGTATGTATATTTAGGCAGGTGGTTTAACTGGTATCTTGACCAAGTTTCCAAATAACAACTAATATGTCGAACACCAAAGAGACGAAGGTTAACATGTCATGGGGTTGTCTTCGTTGATTCTACATGCTATGATTGTAGTTCAGCCAGGTCAACGAATTCATTTTATTATACTCCCAGATTATATGGCTTAATTCCAATCTGTAAATATGTTTCGATTTGTCCAGATCGTATTTTTCATATGACTTTATAAAAAACGACTTTAACCTCAGTTTTGCATACTTTAGGCAATGCTTAAAAAGCTCAATAGATACTTTTTGCCCTTTTGTTTATTGTTTATTAAAATAACAAAAATAGCATGCAGACATGTTTTACAAACTACAAACTGCCAGCACAAAGTTAGCCAACTTTCTACTGTCACGATGCTAGTCTGAGCTCGATTTTTGTCAAATATGAATTCTACAATGGCCGTCGTATCCGGTTTAAAAAAAGAAGACATTTGTTGCTAGCTAGTCTGAGCGTGCACTACAACTCAAACCAACACCTAGTTGTTAGTCTGAGCGTAAAACTCAACTGAATTTCAATTCAATTATTTATTCACATTGAGCTATACACAACGTTACAAATAAAATGCATGTACAGGAGAAACAAAACACAAGCAAACAATACAAAAACATACATATAAAAATAGTCGTTGCTGCATATAATTTAAAAATGCCTTAAATTATTTTCTTCATTTATCTGCTTTATAGAGAACATTTCAAAAATTACATAATTGGTCTACATTTTCTATATTATACAACTGCACCAATATAAAAGATGAAGGCTTCCAATAATAGGGCTTTGTATATTGTGTTGTTAAATTAGAATATAAAGAACATTTTAAAATATAAAGAAATTCATCTTCTGCAGTATTTAAACAATATGAGCATAATCTGTTATCTCTTTCAGGGCGATAACATCTACGAGTTTCAGTTGCTAACATATGAGAAGATTCCCCAAATTTTGATAAATACTTTCTATTCAGTATTGGAACTGACTTACGTAAGTAAAACTGGAGATTACAAGTATCTGTCAAATATTTTTTATAAACTGCACTTTGGTGAAATATTAATTTCACTCTCGATATATTGCAAACCTTGGTCTAAGATTCTTTGCTTCATTACAGGTACGTACAATGAATGTAATTGTTATTTAAGCCAAAATGCACAGAAACCTAAATCGATCCGTTCCAATTTGTCTCGTTATAATTTTCTAGCCTGTTATATAAAAACTCATAATAATTTCTTAATCTACAATTTGGGGTGACTAATAATTTACACCACGATTTAATCATGTTATATATTCGAATAAACCTCAATGGATACTAGCCAAGCTCTGCCTAAACCATTATATTACAGGTAGATTTCTTAATGCCTAATAATTTCTTACAAAAATCTAGATGAATACGTTCAACGTTTCCACCCTTATATGTGCCCCATACTTCCGACACGTAACATAAAATACTACCAATATAACAGACAAACTATGACAATAATGTTTCTGGATTAAGATAAAACGGTTTAATGCGGACTTTGCTTTTCTGTCTTGCTCAGATAATATTTTTTCTGTATAACATAATTTGTTGTTGTAATATAGTAAAATTCTTAAATATGTAAAGTTGTCAACAATTTAAATATTATTACCATCATAAATCCATTTTTATTTTTATTTTAATTTACCAGCATTTCTAAAAAAAAAAGAGGATTATTTTTGTTTCTGAAGTATTAATGCTTAAATCCCACTCCCTACAATAGTCTAATAAAGTATCTGGCTGAATTTACAAATCTTCAATAGATTCTGAACAAATTACAAGATCGGCTGCATACATTAATAAAAAGTGACTGGCACTCATATGGTACATAATTACCATGAATAAAACTAAATTCAAAGTCGTTAATATATAGAGAAAATAAAATCGGCGACAAAACGTCGCCTTGCCTAACTAATTAATAAAGTAGTCTGACTGGAAACCATTAATTGTGACACAGGCTTTCACATTTTGGTACATAGAACAAATAACTCGACAACACTTTTCCACGTACACCAATCTTGTGCAGTTTAAACCATAACTTAGATCCATTAACTGTATCAAAGGATTTTTACAAATCTAAAAATGCACAGTAAAGACGCTTCTTTGATGACAAAGACTTACTAACAATTGAATGCAGTGCAAAAATAACATCAACATTAGACCAAGTGGCATCATCTAGTGGAATACCAAAACCAAAACGTGGCCTATTAATATTAATTATATCAGATGATTTTGGGAAAAAGTCAAATATCCATTAAAGACAGGTGAATACTTATATATATATATATATATATATATATATATATATATATATATATACTTAACTCCAAAAGAAACGCGAAAATTTTAAAATATAAACAAAACCACATTTGAATAAACTATGTACAAATCGATTAAGTTGACCAATAGCCATCTTGTCAGCGTATCCAATTCCACATAACGCATGAAAAAAACGAGTACAGTGTGACGTCACGCACGTGCTGAAATTGACGTCCAAAATCGATCTGGAATGCAAAACGGGTGGATCATGAAAGATGCGAATTGCACGTGAAACACTACCAGGCCTGGGTATAAAAGAAACGCCAGACAGCAATGTTCAACTCATTTTACGAGTAGCGATACAACGATGCCACGACTTAACGCTGATTCCAGACATAGAGCTTTGGGGAATTTGGAGGCCGGAATGGATGCCAGGCAGGTTGCACGTGCTTTCGGTGTCCATGTCTCGACAATCTACCGTCTCATAGACCGATTTCTACAGAACAACAACGTCGTCGACCGTCCCACGTAGCGGCCGTCCCAGAGTGACGTCACAGCGCCAGGACCGTTACATCGTCCGAACTCACATGCGTGATCGGTTCGTACCAGCCACCACAACAGCCCGGCAGACAGTGGGAACCCACAACCGCCCCGTTTCCTACACCACGGTACGACGTCGTCTGATCGCCATCCATCTGAACTGTCGTCGACCGTACATTGGACAACGTCTCACACAGCGACACCGCCTTGCACGACACAACTGGGCTGTTCTGCATCGACAGTGGCGGAACCGACAGTGGCAGAACATCGTCTTCTCCGACGAAAGCCGCTACAGCTTAGATAGGGCCGACGGTCGTATGAGGGTGTGGAGGCGTCGAGGTGAGCGCTTCACAGATGCGTGTGTTATGGAGAGGGACCGTTGGGGAGGGCCTTCCGTCATGCTGTGGGGTGCCATATCCTGGGGACGTCGTGTACAACCTGTCATCTTCGACAACAACGGCCAAGGACGCGGCAGGGGCGTCACAGCACAGCGCTACATCGACGAAGTGATCACGCCTGTGGTGGTGCCTTTTTTCGCGGGTCACCGTCAGATGGTTTACCAGCACGACAACGCCAGGCCACACACGGCACGGGCCACCCAGGCATTCCTGGCACAGCACAACATCATCACAATGGACTGGCCAGCTTTAAGCCCGGATCTGAACCCCATCGAGCACTTGTGGGACGAGGTTCAGCGCATGATGAACCAACGCCCTGCTCCCGTGGTGACACAGCAGCAGCTCCGCCAGGCCGTCGTGGACACCTACAACAACGTGCCCAGGGCCTTCATCAGGAACCTCTTTCTCTCCATGGGTAGGAGGTGTGCGGCGGTCATGGCCAGCAATGGCGGACACACTCGCTATTAGTGGACATGTTTGAGTGGCATGTGACGCCATTGAAGAAGCGCCATGGCCTTGACATTTCAAATGACAATGCGACCTCGATTTTTAACATGTCAATAACATGAAATCTCATCTTTACGAATTGTTTAAGTTTTTCATAGAAACGATTATTTTAAGAACTTTGGGACGTATTTCAATGAGTGCACTCAAAACCTCCAATCTACGTATTCGCGTTTCTTTTGGAGTTAAGTATATATATATATATATATATATATATATATATATATAAAGACTCCTTGCTGCTAACCAAAAATAGTAGCCGGTGGTTTCATTCATAAAATTAACATTAGTTTTTCACGGGAAGCTGAACCACAATTGGAAATAAGTACGAAATTAGTCATTAGAAAAACAAACGAGAAACTAGGAGCAAATTACTGAACAAAATGACAAATTAAAAACGTTAAAAGAAAAATTGGAAAATTATTGTAGTGTATTATACAGATTGATTATACCGGGTATAAAATGTTAAAGTTAAAGTTGGTTTTGTTTAACGACACCGCTAGAGCACATTGGTCTATTAATCCTGGGCTATTGGATATCAAACTTTTGACATTTAGTCTTAGAGAAAACTTCCTACATTTGTTCATTAGTAGCAAGGGATCTTTTATATGCACCATCACATATACAGGATAAGAGTCACTGGAAGTAACGAGAAACAGCCAAATGGGCCCACTAACTGGAATCGACTGCGCATCAATGAAGCGCTTTACCACTGGGCTACGTTCCGCTCCTAAAATACCAAGTATGTATCAATTACAAAATTATATATAAAACACTTTTCTTAAAATAGGTTAGAAGATAATTTGTGTCCTTTTGTTTTCTATTGTGGTCTCAATATGGACTGCATATATAGGTGGGTCTCTCTCTCTCTCTCTCTCTCTCTCTCTCTCTCTCTCTCTCTCTCTCTCTCTCTCTGGTGGTGTGTGTGTGTGTGTGTGTGTGTGAGCGCAATGCATGTATATATATATATATATATATATATATATATATATATATATATATATATATATATACCATATGTAAACATGGTTGTTATAATCTTGTTTTCAGTGATGATTGCATGGATTGCCGAGTAATTATTCATTAATCTGAGCACACCCGTCGTAAGTCGGGAGGTGGGCAGTTTAGAAAATTAAAATGCAATGGTCGAGTCAGTCCATTTCATCATGACACTGGATATATATATTGATAAAATACTGCACCAAACAAATAAACAAACGCATTTCTAGCACTAATCTTCATTCACAGACTCTTGTGCGAATCTCGACAGGCTTGAACCGCTCATAGGGGGTGAATATATGTGGGTCCTAGTTCATTTCACCAACCATTCAATACCGTCTGCTAAAGGTGTTCCTGTTTGCAATACAGGTACACATGTTGAAGATAACTTGTGACAAAATAAAATATATAGAGAATAGTTGGATATGAAGAACATCAGACTACAACAGGACCACATTAGTGGCTACCTATTTCGTATCCTCAAATGGCGTTGTCTACACATCGGGATTGTGCGAACACGGGACCACCTCCAGAAACAGTTGTAAATAAATCGTCATCTTCTCTGGAAAAAAAAAATGATTACAACAATATTATGGCGTATGTATGTATGTGTGTATGTATGTATGTATGTAGGTATGTGTCTATATATCTATCTTTCTATCTTTCTGTCTATATATATATAAGCATTGTCTGTTATTTATTTTACGTTCATCGGGGTATGAACAAAAATAATCAGCATCAAACTGAGTGAATCGGTGAATTTGAAACATATTTACTAATAATAACATTAAAAGTTCGTATTCTATCTATCTATCTATCTTTCTATCTATCTTTCTATCTTTCTGTCTATATATATATAAGGATTGTCTGTTATTTATTTTACGTTCATCGGGGTATGAACAAAAATAATCAGCAGCAAACTTAGTGAATCGGTGAATTTGAAACATATTTACTAATAATAACATTAAAAGTTCATATTCTATCTATCTTTCTATCTTTCTATCTTTCTGTCTATATATATATATATATATATATATATATATATATATATATATTATATATATATATATATATATATATAAGGATTGTCTGTTATTTATTTTACGTTCATCGGGGTATGAACAAAAATAATCAGCAGCAAACTGACTGAATCGGTGAATTTGAAACATATTTACTAATAATAACATTAAAAGTTCTTCTTTTTTTTGAATTTCTTTTTTTTTTGGGGGGGGAGGGTACAACAATAACGCTCAGTAAGACAAATTACCAATATAATAATATATATATATATATAATATATATATAATACACGTGTGTGTGTGTGTGTCTGTGTGTGGCTGTGTGTGTGCACATGTGCATAAATATGTATATGTGGACCTATGCATATATATGTGG